>NW_026991510.1:5000-260000 GCF_036370855.1 Dromaius novaehollandiae
TAGACACTCTCCAAGCACATCCATACATGCAGCATTAGTAACTACAATAAAATTGTTTACTGATCAGTTTGTTAATGCAGACTGAGTAAGCAGCACTCCAAAGCACAAGAGGGCGCTAGTAAAACTTCTGCACCCACCATAATGTCTGGCACTAGCCAACGGACATTAAAATTATGGTGCCAAGGCTTTAGCTGTCCAGGACACGTGCAGTGCTACTTTTCAAGGGTTCAGACAGCGTGTGCAGTGTTTGAGCTCTGTCTATGTGTTCAGCGTTCTTCTATTTAAACACCAAAGAAGAAATTCCACTTTGTTGCCTTTGCAGGGTGCAAATTAACAGCTCTTGGTCATACTTACATAAATCAATGAAAGACCACAGTCTATGAGCACCTACCTATATTTGGTTCTGGTTCAGCTTCTTAGGGCTTGACAAACACTGCTAATAAGCAAAGCCCACCTGTGCTTAAGCAGGTGCTGCCTTGCTGAAGCTGGGAGACAGGAACAGGCGGTTCATTTGCACACCTTAAGATTATAGAGTACCTCAGTGTAGCAGTTCTATCCCTCTATCTCTGGCCTTAGTCAGGGTTTTGATATTTCTGTATATTGGATAATGTTTTGTAAAACCTAATTGTATTTCCTTTCAGAAACAGCTATTTGCAACTATTTAAACACTGTACTTTTATGTCCTAAGTCTTGTGTCTAAACTGCAGGCATTGGTTTCCTATACATTTATAGATAATGGAAAAATATAGATGGGCTGGGGTTTTTTTGCTGTTGCAATTGTTTCACTAGAGGCAGACTGTTATGAATTAAATTAGTCTTAGCAGTTAAAGCTCTGAAAAGGCCAAAAAATCAGGAAGAGGGCATATGTCAGCCCTTCTGCTGGTATGTGGAAGGTTTCAACAGGCAGACAGAGGTCAACCTTGATGTTTTCATATTTACAGTGACAAGATACATAACACATCTGTTGAGTTTTGTGATCTTGTACTCAGTGCTATTGCTCTAAATCTGTCTTGCAGCTTTTAATGTAACTTAGTTAAAGCCAAGGTGGTTTTAAAATTGATTTTATTTTTCTTCAGGGTAAATTTTGTACTTTTTAAAAAAATTATTTCTGCATTTACCAACCGAGTCATTCTCTCAATGCTGCAGAGGACGCAGCAGGCAGAACAGCGAGCATGCCCACCCACATCACTCTCGCCAGCCAACTGTGCCGGGGAGCTGGAGCTGCTCATGCACTGGGCTGAGGCACAAAGCTGTCTTTGGAAACTTGCAGTTCCAGTTGCCCAACTCTCTCATTCAAGCATCATGTTATCCAGGCACAGACTGGAATGGCAGGGGCAAGGATTGATGTGGGGGGCTGAACTGCCGCCTATGCTGTTAGTTCTGAATAATTTGTAAAAGTGTTCTACATTTTGTAAACTTTTTAATGTGCTAAAACTTGGTTATGAGGTAACATTTGCAAATAAGGGGTAATTTGTGTATTTGTTTTTGTATTTTGGTCCATTTTTTTGTTGTTGCACCCTAAGTCCAGCCAACTGGGCAAATAGTTGTTAAATCTTTATATTGAAACAAATAAATGCATTTTAAGGGATACTGTACAGTTTTGTTATTCTAGACCTACTAGGCACTGTGTGCGTCTTGCGTATGACTTCGTAAAACTAGGTAGGAAAACTGAACTTGGCTTTCCACTTCAATTTGTAATACTAACAGATTTCTAGGGGGCCTTGAATATTTGACAGCTAATCACCAATCAGATAAGAATATGGATTCTCCTCTAAGCTGTCTGTAATGCTCGTCTTGGTCTACTCTGCATGTAGCCATTCCTTTAAAAGAGAGCAACGATTATCAGCATTTCTGGATAGTCTAAGCATTCAAGCAGGACTTGTGCCTGTTATCTGGCAATCCCCACAAGAGAAACCTGAGTCTACCTTGCTGACAGATCCTTTAATCATTGCTTAAATACTTCCTGTCCATATCTTATGGATGAAAAGCACAGGAAACAGTATATGATGTCTCTCTGTACTCTCCTTCCACTTCATTATGATGTGACATTTGAAAATAAGGGGTAATTTGTGCACTTGTTTTTGTATTTGCCACAACTTTGGTAGAGAATGTTGTTTATTTCCTGTCCTGTTCTATGTCACTTCACTAGAACAACAGAGAATAGAACAGAACGTGTACTGAAGATTTCAGCCTAAAACTTTGTCCAGAAAACTACTCGAAGGTACTTGAACTGAAGTTCCATCTCTAATGCACTTCACAAATGTTTCTGGCAGTAATTAAAGGACCTTTAGGTATACTGCAAGTGTTGTGACCCAGTCCATCTCAGACCAGCAAGCATGTAATTGTGTAAGTTTCCTGGCAAATACCGTTCCTGGAAAGAGAAAATATTGAATATGCCCACCTTTCTGACTGGAGTTTATTATATGTGCGTTGCAGGAGGTTTTCACCAGTCTGGGAGCAGAATCAATACCACAGCTTCATTTCTCTAACAATGCTTAAAGCAGAATCATTATACTAGACTTCTGCCTAAGCATCAAGTGCTTTATGGAAACCTGAGCAATTTCTTTTTCACTTGCCACTGCTAGTTATTCTCTAAATCTCTCTGCAACTCTAATCATTAAGTCAGCCTTTCACTGTTTAATACCAACAATGTAGGTAAGTTGTCAGCTCTGAAGCATCCTTAATGCTCAGTGTTAGTTTCTTTTCAGTGTAATACTACATAGCAGGCTGAAGGAGCAAGAAGAGCAGGGAACTTTTGCTGGAAGTTTCACTAAGTATACACCTCAGTGAACTATGAGTTCTAGGTAGATGTTACCAATTTCAGACTAATGATACCAAATCTGTAAAATGCTAAAATGACAGTCTAAGCTATTTGCTTAAGTAGCTTTTTCCTGCAGAGTTAAATTTTATCTTCCACATAGAGGCTTCAAGCAAGTGGAGTAACATCTGTATCAATCCTCAACATCTGAAGATTACATGGATTTTTTAGTTATTTATTTTTTTAAGAATTTGCACCTATGGACAGGAGACACAAATCTTAGATTAGTCAAAGACAAAAACATGCGCAGGGGCACATTAAAATTTTCTGCTTTGTCTCAATAATTGTCTTACAGAGGGAGTACGTTCCCTTTCACTCATACTCAACAGAAAATGTCTCTCAGTGCAACAGACATTTAATTCAGGAAACACGGTTTTAGAAGTCAGTTTTCCCTCTGTCTTGGGAACTGTGTTTTGTCATCAGCACAGCTGGATGGGGGCTTTGCTGCCTCACAGGAGCACACGCCTTCCTCCCTCCTCAAACAAACATCCCTTCAGCATGAGCATAGCTGTCCACGCCGGGGGGAGGAGGATGGCCAAGCCTTCCTCCCCTCCTGCCAGGCACCCCAGGAAGCTCTGCCACCAAGCCAGAGTTACTATAGGGACACTGAAAACCAGTGCTGACAGTTACAGCTGTTGAACTAATGGTTCTGGTACGCTGTTCTCGCTGGATCTCCTTCCCAAATTAAAAACTTTAAAATGGCCATACTGCCTTAGACTAAAAGTTTTGGGGGAAGGGAAAAAATTTCCTTCCCTGGCCCACCATACATTGAAGGAACCCCGTAAGTTAACGAAAAATCCAAACGATCACTTTTTTTCTGTAAAATGGGGTCAACATTGTTATGGAAATTAGGCTTGTCGGCCACCATAACAGGGCCCGACCCTAGGTTGCCGCAGAAAAGTTCAGAGCCAAATCAAAACAAATTAAATAATTAAATTTTAATGACACGTGTGCAATAATTACAGCTCAAGCTGGGTGCCTCCAAAGAGGGACCCTAACATAAATGAATCCTGGGCAATTACAGTTTTTTCAACTTACATTTCCCACCCCTCACGCGGTAGTTAGACCAATAGTAATTTTTTGGTCTGGGGTCTCCTGCTCCTCATTGGGTCTCATCGTCATTCTGAGGTAAGCTGTTTTTCTCCTTATTTTTGTTTTTTGCGGTCTCTGATGACGGTTGTACCTCTGTTTTTGTTGGGTCTTACTGTTGTGTCTCAAGGTCCTGAGGAGGAGGAGGAGGTGATTCTAAAGCATAACAATTATCACTGCCCCAGCAGTGAGCTAAGGCTTTGTCCCTCAAGGTCCTAATGCCCTGCACTGGTCTTATTTCAAAGCCTTGACACCCTCCCTTTCGGAGTGTGAGACGCAGGAATGCAGACTGCTTGTAACTTCCTTATCTTCCTAGCTTGAACCAGCTCTGAGGCCCTTTTCTTACTGGACTAAGTAAAAGTTCATTATTTTATCTAAGTGCGGCCTAAGGCTTCAGCAAATTTAGCGCCTCATGCTAAGCAAGTTTCATAGAAGTTGTGCTAAGCGGCTACCTCTAGACAGTTTCGGTTCGCTATTCTTTCACAGTTCCCCCCTTTGTTTTTATGAAGCATCCCTGCTAATACTTTGAACAGAGTTCTCGAAGCCTTTCAAGGCGTACCATCACGTTCCATAATCTTATGCATAATATGATTGTAAGCAATAGGCATAACACAGTTAAACTTAACCCAAGTACTACTGGGTGCAACACATGATTATAAATGCCTGTTGCAGTTGGTGACCACTCTAGAAGAGTTTCCCAGCCATGATGTTCTCCGTCCCTTTTTATCCCTTCCGAGACGTGGTGTATCGCTTCCGCATCATGATGAATGGTGATTAGAGTTTTCTGTCCACTGTTTCGGATGCGTTCTAGCAGTTGACGCAAATCATCATGTTGTAGTGGTTTCTTTACCAGGGTGAGATTCATCCCAATGGGGGTAGGTAGTAAATTTTGAATTAATGTATAATTAGATTGTAATAATTGATAAGATCTAATAGGAGCTGAATAATTAAAGTCGCATCCCATAATCTTGGGTAAAGTTACAAATATTTGAGTGATTACTTGTATCTACAATAATATTACCTATGAATATAAGATTACAAAGTGTTCTTACACATACACATCCTTTTTTAATATATACAAGTACAGTTCAACTTTAACAGCAAAATAAGAACATAGTATGACAGTATATGGCCTGTTCCATTTAGGTTTTAACTTGGATTTTTGTGAAAATACTTTAACTAAAACTTCATCCCCAGGCTGTATACCAGGCACTTGTATTTCAGGTGGTGTGGATTCATATCATTGAGCATATATATATATATATATATATTTTTTTTTTTTTTCAAGATTTTCAAACCTTTTTGCATACTTAGAACATACTGGGTTAGTCATTCATCTCCATCTAACAGGCTGGTCTTAGCTGGAATAATAAGTCCCTAGTATAGCTAAATGTCTCCCAAAGAGAATCTCTGCTGGTGTTAGTCCTATGGGTTGCCATGGGGCATTTCAAACATCCCATAGAGCTAAGTTTAATGCTTCTGGCCATTTTAGGCTAGCATGTGTGCATTTCTTGCTATTTTTCTTTTAATGTTCTATTCATTCTTTCTACTTGTCCTGAAGATTGTGGGTGATAAGGGGTACATAGGTTTCTTTTTATTTCTAATGATTTATATAACTGATGGATTATGCTTGCCGTAAAATGGGCACCCCTATCTGAATCAATGGCTTCTGGGACCCCATACCTGGGTATGATTTCCTTCAGTAAGGCTTTGTTGGGAAAGCTTCTACCCAGCCTGATAACTGATCTACTCTCACTAACAAGTGTTTGTATCCATAGACACATGGCATATCTGCATAATCTATTTGTAGCTTCTGGAAAGGGAAGTAAGCCCATGGCCGTCCCCCTAAATCTGAGCTTGGCTTGTTATTTGAAAACTTCTGGCAGGTCGGGCAGCTATTCCTTATTCTTTTAGCAGCTGCATAAATTCCTGGAGCAGCCCATACTTTCTGTACCTGCTTAGCTATTGCCTCGGCTCCCCCATGAGCTTTATCATGAAACCACCTAGCTATAGTAATTAAATATTTTTTTTGGTAGAATTGGTTTTCCTCCAATTGTCCATATTCCATCATCACTTTGTTTTGCTTCCCACTGTTCCCATTGTTTTTTCTCTTCCACTGAGCAGTCTTTTTCACACGTAGTTTTGGGGTCTATTAAATTTGGCCACTCTGGTCCATCCTTGGAACTGCCCCCATACATTCTCTCAGAGGTTGTCAGGCTGCAGCTTTCACAGCAGCGTCGGCTAAAGCATTTCCTCTGCTAATTTCTGTAGTGTCTTTAGTATGGGCTGGGCAGTGTATTACAGCAGTTTCTTTGGGCAGTTGAACTGCTTCCAGCAAATTAGGTATTTCTTCTCCATTAGCTAATTTCTTTCCTGATAACGAAAAGAATCCTCGTTCTTTCCATAACATCCCTGTTGCACGACATACTCCAAATGCATATTTAGAGTCGGTATAGATATTTACCCACAGGTTCTTACCTATTTTTGCTGTTTGGGTCAATGCTATTAATTCTGCTCCTTGAGCACTTACAGATGGAGACAAAGGATTAGTCTCAAGTACCTCAAAGACGTTAGTGACAGCATAGCCGGAGTGGCGCCTTCCGTCCAAATAATAGGATGACCCATCTGTAAACAGAACTAAGTCCGGGTTCTCCAAAGGTTCGTCTTTAAGGTCCTCCTGGGGCTTGCTCGAGCTGACCACCACCTGCTCACAGGAATGATGTGGCTCTCCGTCCTCCGGTTGAGGCAATAGCGTTGCTGGATTCAAAATATTGCATCTTTTTAAAGTCACATTATCTGCATGCAGTATTATCAGTTCACAGCGGTGAGCTCTCTGTGGGGATAGCGCTTGAGTTGCGTATTGTTTCATTAACAGTTCTGCTTCATGTGGCACATACACAGTCAGTGAGTGACCCAAAACTACAGGTCGTGTTTTTTCAGTAAGAGCGGCCGTAGCTGCTATTGCTCTGATGCATCCTGGAGTGCCTTTAGCTACCATGTCTAGCTGTGTGGAGTAAATAGGCCACTGGTCTGCGGTGAGGACCTAGTTTTTGGGTGAGTACCCCACTTGCTACTCCCTGTCATTCATGGACAAATAATTCAAATAGTTTGCTATAATCTGGTAACCCTAGAGCTGGGGCTGAAACCAATGCCTTTTTTACAGATGTAAAAGCTTTCTCCCTTTCTGGGCCCCAGGCCAAAGGCTCTATCTCCTCCTTTTTTGTTGCCTGTACTAAAGGCTTAGTAAGTTCTGCTAACCCAGGAATCCACAGTCGGCAAAATCCTAAATCCTACAGCTCCTAAAAATCCCCTAAGTTGTTTTTTTGTTACAGGATGAGGCATATTAAGAATTGTCTTTACTCGTTCTGGATCAACTAACCTGTGTCCTTCTTTTAAGATAAAACCCAAATATTTCACCTCTCTTTGACACAGCTGAAGTTTAGACAGAGATGCCCGATGACCTTTTTCTGCAAGAACGTTACATAGAGAAACAGTATCTTTTAAACACGTCTCATAATCTTTACTTGCTAATAACAAATCATCCACATATTGTATTAATACAGAATGTCCTGGAAGTTCGGT
Source organism: Dromaius novaehollandiae (assembly GCF_036370855.1). Classification (NCBI taxonomy): domain Eukaryota; kingdom Metazoa; phylum Chordata; class Aves; order Casuariiformes; family Dromaiidae; genus Dromaius; species Dromaius novaehollandiae. The sequence goes on from NW_026991510.1 coordinate 12,490, forward strand.
ATCTGAGAGGTCATTTGTGAGTATACGTGAAAAAACAGTTGGAGACCCAGTAAATCCCTGTGGCAGCCTCATCCAAGTTAATTGTTGTCCCTTCCAAGTGAAAGCAAAGAGATCTTGGCTATCTTCAGCTATCGGTATACTAGAAAAGGCTACCGTTAGGTCAATCACAGTAAAATAAGTTGCCCAATGAGATATCTGTAGTAAAATGGTTGATGGGTCGGGGACTACTGGATGTGGAGCAACTACATGTTGGTTTATAGCCCTTAAGTCTTGTACAAACCGATACTCTGGATCACCATCAGAATCTTGCCTGTTCTTTTTAACTGGCAGAATCGGAGTGTTGTACAGGGATTCACAGACCCTAAGAATACCTAGTTTCAAATAATGATCGATTTGTTTTTGGATCCTCTTCTCTGCTTCCTTTGGGATAGGGTATTGCTTAACTGCAGGAGGCAATCCCCCCTTTGTTTTTATCGAGACTGGACTAGCTGATTTCTGTAGTCCCACATCCATTCCTGAAGAGCTCCATAATTTTTTAGAAACTGATTCTAAACCTGTTGGAATTTGCAGATTAGTTGACTCTGGTTCTGGTGTCTTAGCCAGAACACATGAGCCCATAATTATTAGCTTTATCCCTTCCGGCTGTAAGCAGATCTGAGTATCCGAGGCTTGCAGGAGATCTCTCCCTAAGAGGCAAGAGGGAAGTCTGTGGAAATTATAAAACATCCCCACACTCTTTTACCCCCAATAGTGAGTAATAAGGGCTTAGATAACATTCATTTGCCTTTTCCCATCACTCCTCGCATCATTATTTTATCTGATGACTTGCATCCTTTAGGCTCAAAATTTAAAAGGGAAAGGGTGGCTCCAGTGTCCACTAGAAAGGGCACTTCTAAACCTTCTATATTTGCCATTACCTGCCCCTCAAATCCAAATCTATATCCCATAAATTTACCCCAATTTCCACAGTATTTTCTGAGTCTCCTATCTCCTGTCATTGTGGACTGACCGGGAATTGCCTGGTCTCATTCTTAGTGTTTGATTTTCTCATGCTGGCCCCTCTATTCCCAAATACGCGGGGCCTCACTGGGCATTCCTGCTTCCAGTGCCCTTGTTCCCCTCAATAATGACAAACATCATTAACTCTTAATTGTACACCACGTTCACTTTGATTCCATCTATCTCCCCTGGTTCTTCCACGCCCCCTCCCCTTGCCAGCCTGGCATACGCTCTTTAAAATACTTTTGTGTATCAGGGGCTGCTTGATCTATAAAAACACTAATTGCAAGAGCATCAGTGAAGTTTTGTGGGGTCATTCCTCCATATTTTAGCAGGGCTTACCACAAAAGTCCCCAAAAGTCATGGGGGTGTTCATCTAATCACTGTCTGCATTCTTGCACTTTAGTCCAATTTACTCCTAATTCTCTGCATGCTCTAATTACTTCTGCTAAATTTCAAAGTCCTGTTTGACACACAGCTCTCTCTCCTGCTTTATTACAATCCCAGTTTGGATCATTTGCTAGCCAGAGATTTGCTTGCTGCACTTCTTCCACATCTTTAATTGTCTTATCCCCTTCATTTGGTCAAAATAATTCCCTCAAAAGAATTTGGGTATCACTCCAGTTTGGGTTGTGCCTGGTGCATATATTAGAAAATAACTGGACACCCCCCCATAAGGCGAGATCGCCAGGGTCCCGGGGTTGATTAGTAAATACCTGCAGCACAGGAGGAGGGGGATTGGCCCCTCCCTTTCCCCCTGGCTGAAAAGCGGCAGCGTTAGTCAGCACATTGGAGATCATAGGATAGAGTCCGGCAGCCGGTAGAGAAGAAGGAGAAGGAGGAGGAGAAGGAGAAGTAATGACAGAGAGATCATCAGGCATATAAGGTGGAGCAGAAACTTTTGGAGCACAGTCCAGGGTACTAGTATCTGCTAACATGAGTGTTACCTTCGGCAGGTTTCTTTCCTCCCTCCCTCCTGGCTCAAATGCTCCCGCGTCCATGCCCAGTTATCCCAAACATACCAGTAATCCATTCGACTTGGAAACCTGTCTTCTAGATGATTTCACAAGAAAGTTAGCTCCTGCTGATCAAAAGTCCCTTGCGGTGGCTACCGTTCCGCTGGGTTTCCCTCCTTTGTCAGGAATGGGCAATCCTCCTGACACAGTTGGATCAACCTTTTTTCCTTAGATTTTTTTGGTACTCCAATTTTCCAAAATTTCGGCTAAAGGCATCCCCTTTTCTATGCCGAAATTATTCCCCATATTGAGTTCCTGAAAATTGCGTCTTAAGCAAATCAGGCAGTGCACTTCCTTACCAGTAACACCAGCTCCTGCGGCTGGTGGGATCACACACTCTCTTTCTCTCACTCTCTGGGAACCGCACTCACACCACCCGAGTCTTTAACTGCTAGGACTGCTGTCCCTTCGCAGCGGGTGGCTTCCTCAGCCGACGGGCGCCCCGGTCAGTTCCCAGGCTATACACAGTCACACCAGTCACAGTGACTCTAGACTTCTGTCTTACAGTCTTGCAGTGCGCCTTATGCTGATCAGGCTGCGCACCCCTTCTCCGGCTGGACCGAGCTGGGACTTAAAACCCACTCAAACCCTGGGGATGGGACTCGCACCCGTCCACCTGGTATGCCTTACGGTGATCAGCCCGTGTATCCCTTCAGTGCACTGTTACCAGACCAGAATTTAGAATTTAAGTGGGAATTTAAGACTCACCTTCTCGGTGCTTCTCGTTGCCAAAGATCCCAGGTGTGAACTCACCCGATGGTGCCAGATGATCGTTTGGAGACGAGAGGCCCCGACAGTGGTCGCCTAGGGTCCCACTTGGAAATTAGGCTTGTCGGCCACCATAACAGGGCCCGACCCTAGATTCCCGCTGAAAAGTTTGGAGCCAAATCAAGGCAAATTAAATAAATAAATTGTAATGACATGCGTGCAGTAGTTACAGCTCAAGCTGGGTGCCTCCGAAGAGGGACCCTGAACAAAGAAATCCCTGGGCAATTATAGCTTTTTCAAATTAAGTTTCCCACCCCTCACGTGGTAGTTCAGACCAGTAGTAATTTTTAGGTCTGGGGTCTCCTGCTCCCTATTGGGTCTCATCGTTGGAACTAGGCAGGCTGTTTTTTTTCTCCCTTATCTTTACTGTTGCGGTTTCTGCTGACAGATGTGTTTTGATTCCTTGGGTCCTACCCTTGTCTCTCAGGGCACAAACACAAAGAGGTGTTGTTCCAGCAATTAGCACTGCCCCAGCAGTGACAGTAGGTGTTATCTTCCAAGGTCCTGACAAAGGGGATATAACCCAGACCCCCCCCACACACACACACCTTAATTAACATTGTTTCAGCAGTGAGAGGAGGCTTTGTTTCCCAGGGTCCTGGCGCCCAAGCAGGCCTTATTTCAAAGCCTTCGCATCCTCCCTCCTGGAGTGTGAAGCATAGGAATGCAGACTGCTTGTAACTCCCTTATCTTTCCAGCCTGCACCAGCTCTGGGGCCCTTTCTCACTGAACTAGGCCAGGTCCCAAAGTCTCTGCCCGATCGTGCCCTGGTTCAGCGCAGGCTCGGTGTGTCCTGGGTGGTCGCAGGGAGACCATTTCGGGTGTCACAGCAACTCAGTCCTGTTCCCGCCGGGAACAGATGGCTTGTTCGGGGTTATGGTTTGCTTGCACCTTATGTACCAAGAAATGTTTAAGGCAATAGTTCACTCATCTGTCCACCACACCACCCCGTGACTTAAACATTGATTGGTACGTCTCCTTCCTGAAGTCTTCATAGCCTTCGTCCACGGTGGTGATAGGAGATAGAGAGATCAGAAGGAAGTATAGAAAAGGTAGAAGCGCGCACAGTAGTTATGAACAATTTTTGACAAGTCGCAGGAAAAGTAAAAGGAACGACATGGGTTTGGGTTAAAAAAAAAAAAAAGGTGCTTAACAGTGATTAAACAGAGGTGTTGCTCAATGCAAGGTCATTCTTTAACAATTTTAACAACATTTAACTTCACAGAACACACAGCAAAACTGAGTTAACGAGGAAGGTGATTGTTACAACAGGTATAAAACAGATGGCAAATGCACGGTGGATGTTAATATGCAATTTCCTCCTTCACAGGAAAGGCACAGATTTTCTTTATGCCACCGGCTGAGGTGGTGGGAACGAATTGCATATTTGACACAACATGTCGGATTAATTGAACAAAGCAAGGAATTATACAAGGTAAGAACATTAAAGCGGCAACCACACATAACAAATACAATATTAACTGTTTCACCCAAGGTGCCCCCAGTAACCAGGACCACAAATAGCCACTCCAACCGTTCCAGGTTTGGACGGGGATGTGGGCTATTTTTCTGATATCTTTGGTTACCTGGAGATCTACTTCGCCTACATCATCTATTTCTAAACAACAGTTGGAAACATTTAATTTCCCACACACCCCTCCCTCTTCAGCTAACAGATAGTCTAAAACCATGTGGTGCTGAAGGATTGCTGTGTGCATCTGTTGAGACTGCCAAGTTAAAAGATCTATTGCATCCGCGGTTTTGTTGGTAATAATTTCTAGAGCCGCCTGTAGTCTGATTATTCGATTTAGGTTATAAATTGGTTCTCTCACCCTTGATATTGGTTCATTAGGGTTCCAGGTTGCAGGCCCGTAATGTTGAATTATTCATTCAGGAGGCCACTCGTTATTCCCCCATTTTTGCGTCCCACCCAAAAATCTACCTTAATGGATCGTGTCTTACGGGCAACACTTCTGTCTCCGAGGTTATCATATACCTTTATGCCTAACTGAGGTCCGCCTGTTTCTGGTAAAAGGGAAAAACAAAGGTCTGATAATCCCTATATAACAAATTCCCGACCACCCCGCGGGTAAAGATTTATATGCTGTGTGTCTGCAGATCCAATAATGCCCCTTCTTAGCTCTGATGCTCTGAGCAAATAGCCCGTCTATCCCTGTTGGGAATTGAAAGTAAGTTGTGTCTCTGTTGCCCAGAGGGCTGACAAATGTGACCATCCCATCACCTATTCGGCTAGTACAATACCAAGCCCCAGAAGTACCTTCCCATTTGCAGGTTTGCTTGTAAGGAGGATAATTGGATCCTTGGAGAGTTAAAGTTTCATTTTTTGTTTGACCAGTATCCCTCAAATCCCCGACTGCGCCCCATTTCATCGAGCCACATCCATGAGTGGAGATTCCCATTTTTATCGAGCGGCTTACGAGTGAGTGTCCATCGACATTTACTTTCCCCCACTTCGATCCCTCCCTCCTGGGTACGATTTAAACAATATTGCCCCATGGCTGGAAATTGAATTGGCCAGGTCCCACTGTCGTCCCACATGTTGTTCGCGGTTTCGCTATAATTGCTTACGATCTGGTCTGGGGTGAGGGATGTGGATGTCCACAGCCAACTTGATAACCCTAGCGGTCCTCCACAAACCCAGCAGTGGCTTAAATTGAAAGCTTGGCTTACTGCTTTCACCAGCAACACGAATTCATTGTTCTCGAAGGGATTAAATGGGTTGGGGGAAGGTAGAGGGAGTGGTCGTTCGTCGCCCTCGTGGATGCATCCTTGAATCAGGATGGTCGAGAGCAGTAGGTGCATCTTGGTCAGATCACCGCCCTTGAAAACAGAAATAAGAACAAACTCGCTCCTCGGGTCAGAAGGAGGGAATAATCCATTTTGTGTGAATCTAGTGAGTTTTCCCACTAGCATCTTTTGCTTTCCAAGTATATTTATTATTCTATTAACCTCCCAGCAGTTTTGCTTCCAAAAAGGAAGCCATTCCGTGCAGCCTTTGAGCACCATATATGAGTCCGTGTAGATGTGTACAGGGGAAGTAGCCTGGCTTTCGCGTTGGAACACGCTCCACACTGCAACCAGCTCTCCCACCTGCACACTGCCCTCTCCCTCTGTAATGATCTGCTCCTTAGTCCCCACTTGGAGCACCACAGCCCAGTATCTCCAGGTTTTCCCTTCCTGCGTTGAGGAAGCATCTGTGAACCATGCATTTAGGATCTGATCGGAAAAGGGAGGAGCTACTTGAATTACAGGGAGGAGTTGGGGGGCTTCTTTATTCAAGTCTGCTTCATCTTGTATATTTAATACTTTGGTGGCTCCTTCTGTTACAGAAAAAATTTCACAATAGTGCTCTATTTGTGCGCACCATTTTCGTATGGAGGCTCTCTGAGCCACCCCGTCAGGGGGCGGGGTCCCTGCCAGGACCGCTTTGGTCACCTTAAACGGACCTCGGAGAGCTAGGGGTTGCTTTCGAATAGTTCGTTCAGCCTCCCTTAGAGCAAGGCTGACTACAAACAGCCCCTTCTCCCATGTGGTGTACCACTTTTCAGCGTCTCTGAAGCTGCGTGAATAAAACCCGATGGGCTGTGTAGGCCCCTCTGGCCCCTTCTGCCACAGGTGGATGGAAAGCCCGGTCTGGGCAAACCCCCTTTCGATCTGGATAGGGTCGGTGGGGTGGATTGGCCCCAAAGCTTGGTAGGCGTTCGCCTCAAAAACCAGCAGTTGCAACGCCTCGCTGTGGACCGAGGTCCACTCCCAGTGAGCCCTTTTCCGTAGTAAGTCATATAAAGGCCTGGCAATAATTGAAAAATCAGGAATGTGCTTCCAAAATACAAGCAGCCCTAGAGCGTGTTGCAGGTCCTTTTTGGACTCCAGCATTTTAACTGAGTCCAATGAGGACAGGGTATCCGGGGGAATGCAGGTCATCCCCCCCCCCCCCACACACACACACCAGATTCCCAGAAATTTTACTTCACTGGAGGGAGTTTGGATCTTTTCGGGCAGAATTGTCAGCCCTATCTGCTCTAGGTGAGCAATAATGTCGCGCTGCGTTTTTCTCAACATCCTCTACCTGGCTCCGTCCCACGAGCACATTGTCTATGTATTAGTCTATCTATAAATTTTGACTCCCGCCTGTATGGGGACAGTTTCAAGCTCTTGTGCTAGCGCATGATGGGCTAGTGTAGGGGAGTGCTTGTACCCCTGAGGTAGTCTAGTGAACGTGTATTGCTGTCCCTCCCACATGAAGGCAAAATGCTCTTGGTCCTCAGGCTGCAAAGGGACCATAAAAAACATGTCTTTGACATCGATTGTTGCCATCACAGGGTGGGACTGCTCCTGGATAGTCACTGTTAATTCAGCGATATTTGGCATAGCGGCTGTCAATGGTCCTGTATTGTTATTTAATCGCCAATAGTCTATGGTTAGTCTCCACTTACCATTTGGTTTTCAAACTGGCCATACAGGGGAATTGAAGGGGGACTGTGCCAGGATCACAACTCCCTGTTTTTTCAGGTCCTCCAATACTGGGGCAATATCCTCTCTCGTTATAGGGTTTTACGTTAGTCAGCCGGGAAGGGGGGGGAGGGGAGGCGCCGCTTGCAGCAAGCGCACTGCCACACCGAAATCTCCGGTTAGTCTTCTAACCTGAGGAACACCGAAAGACCACGAATTCCCCTGGGTATCCCGCTACTGTTTCCCCTTCAGGACGTCTATGCCTAAGAGGTTCATTTGAAAAGGCCCCACAGCCGCCATGGTGTCCACAGGACTCTCTTCCCCTGGTAACCACAATGTTACCGGGGTCATGGGCACAGTCTGGGTCTTCCCCAGAGCATTTAAAACTATTAGGTGTTTGGACAGGACCGAGATGCCACACCCTTCCGCCTCACTCCATTTTAGCGCTGTAATTTGGGCCCCTGTGTCAATTAAAAAAGTTACAGGCCTTCTCTTCGGCCCCACGGCTATGGTGATTAATGAATCTCCTTTGTTACTGCAGGTGAGTTGTCTTATAAACATCCGCCCTCCGCCTCCCCCCACACCCTGAGGGGGCGGAGGAGCTAGTTTCCCGCCTCCCTTTCGTCCTCCCTCGAACTCCTCCCCCATGTTTAAGGCCGGCGCGGGGGTGGTTTCGGTCTGGGCGGGGGTCCCTGTCCGGACCACCTCTGTACCAGCAGCTCTAGTTTTTTGGTCGGGAGCCTGTCCATCAAGTCTCGGGGCACGCCTTTTTGCAGCCCCAACGGCCATAGTCCCTGCCGGGTCAGGGATCTTTCTCTTCTGGCTAAATTTGGGCTCCTCCCAGAAAATGCCAGCGGCTTGTTTGCTGGCTCTGCCGCCCACACGGCCCTAGTTTCCACCCTTTGGTAAGTCCGGCCGACTGGCCCGTATTTCCTCCCATAATTGATCAATTCCTGGGCTACCTCCCCCCCCCAGGTCCACACCTTTTTCCCCAGCCACCGATGCTCAGGGGTTACCATCCCCTCCAGGGCAGCCGCGATTCTCTCCTTGCGGGGCACATTTTGGATTCTCCCCTGCAATTGGATCCCAGTAGTTTTCAGGGAATCAGGAAGTCCCCATATTAGGGGTGTCTTCCGCTCGGGATCTACCAGCAATAACATTGGAGAGCTCAGGTTTGGCTTGAGTTCCCGATCCTACATCATTTGTAGACAAGCTGCCTTTTGTGCACTTTCCAGCAATTGAGCAACGGAACCTGTTATAGCTAGGGGATCCCCCCTTTCCAAAGGGTTCAGCCCCCCCCTGCCCAATATGCGGCCCTCTGAGTCAGGGACCATGGGGCTTGGCGATCGCCCATCGTCAGGAACACGCCTGAGCCCCAATATCCCTCTGCCTCCTTTTCCGATAGCAGGATTCTGTCCCCTCCTGACAGGGATACCCTCCACACGTATTTGGTTTCGGATTCCCTAGCCGTTCTAGCAAAATCTTTTCGCAGCTTGGCCAGTTTGGTAGCTGTGAGAGGGATTTCTTTGGTAACAACCTGGGGGCGGTTGTCACTGTCATCCTCATATATATATATTCCGTTTTGACTAGTGGGCACATATGGGGGGGGGGCCATCTACGGCCTCCTTTAATCTTTTTATGTCCCTTTGGGGGTAAATTTGGCGTACCCCTTTTCCCTCGAGCAGCACCTCAGTTTCGGTGAGGGTGTCTGCCTCCCTCAGGAGCTGGTTTCTTAGCTCCTCTTTCAGTATCAGACCTTGGTGCTTCTCCTCCTCCAGCACCCACTTGGTTTCCCGTAATTGTTCTTGCAGTGGCGTTACCGCTGCTTGCAGCGCGGCAACCACAGCCTCTGCCTGACAAGGTGCCCACTGCCTGTCCTCCACCGCAGCTGCTAGGCACGCTCCTAGCAAACAGTAGCTTTTCCTTTTCCTTTCTTAACTTTAGCTTCTTTTTGCAAGACCGCTATTCGGTCCACTACACTTTGCAATTGGAACCAATGGTCCTGTGCCCAGTCTCGTCCTGAGGGCGAGGGGCGAGAACGGTGTACTTCCAAAAGATCATACAATTTCTCGATTTCCTCACAAAAATTGCCTGCCTTCTTGGTGGCCATATCCTACTAAAGGGATTTCGTCCCGGGAGGGCCAAACCTTAAAGGAGTCCAAGTTTCCCCTATACGCTCCCAGAAGGCCAAACCGTAACCTACTACAAAACGTCCTACAATGGGGATTTCATCCTGAGGGGGTCACACCTGAAAATCCAAGTTTCCCCTATACACCCTCAGGAGGCCAAACCGTAAACAAGTATACTAAAGATCTCAGCATTCACTCCTTCCTTACGCTTCGCTCGTCTCTGGCTGCTTCCCTCGCGGGAGAGCAGAACCGCGGATCGGAACTCCGCACTCGCTTCGTACTTGTTCGTACGTCTCGTTCACACACACAGTCGCTCAGCACACCATAAGGTTGTACGATACTCTCGTCTCAAGGGATCCTCTCTGTGACACCAATTACATGTCCCGATCCAATATTGGGAAGGTTTCGTTACGATCCCAAGGACGAGATTAAGACGCTAAAACCGGTCAAATATCGTACAATCTTTTAACTTTATTTTCAACGAAGTGGGGAGAAAAGGTGGGGAAAAGCGAAGGGGAAAAGATAGAGAAAGTTGGAAAAGGAGAAAAGAAACTAGCTACTGCCACTCCGAGTCTGATGATGTTCCGCTGACTCCGTTCCAGACCTCCACTCCTCGCAAACAAGCCCCCCCCCCATTCAGCCAGTCTGCAGTTTTTATAGGTTCTTGCCCCCCTCTGGGCGGTGCTTCCTCACTTCCCATGCAGATTAGCTGTCGTGCGCAGTCTGCCCTCTCGGACCCTTCCAGAAACGGGCTGGGGGCTTCTGGGGGGGGGGGGGGGTGTCTCCTGCTCCTGCGCAGATCGCAAATGTGTACGTGCGGTTCGTGCCAGACGTGATGTTCCCCTAGAAGCCTTTCTCTGCCCTTTTTGCGCCTTTTTTTTTCTCCCTGTGCAGGCACATGAGGTTGTTTACCTCGCGGATGGCTCCCGGGGGCACCGGCGCGGCATTGCCCGGTGCGGCCCAGCGGCAGCAATGTCGAGACAAAACCGCACTTAGTACCGGTTCTCTACACCATCCTGTAGTGCACCAAGAAAATGCCAGTCACCAGAAAGAATGTGAGACAGTGGATTACCACCAGGGCTGTTTTTGAACTAGCAAGTCCTGCTGGATTCAGTAGAAACCACAGCAGGTGGAAAGAGAGCCAATTTCAGCGCATCCCTTAGGTTTTATAGAGCAGCCTGGTGTTACAGCGTTCACCTGTGGGATGGGACACCCCAACAGCCTGGTCTGATGAGGCTAGGAAGGGGCTGAGCAAGAAACTAAACAGGCGTGATTTATCCCATGCACTTTATTGCTCTTAGGTTCTCTTTGCTAACCACCTTCTCAAAGTAATCCCAAGAGTTTTTCACCTCCAAAGCTGGAGACTCCAGGATCCCAAGGCAGCCAGCCACTTCCCTGGAAAAAGATGTGTGTCCCATAGCCCACAGCTTTGGGCAAGGGGAGGCTGGAGGAAAGGCTTTGGTGTTCAGCCCCAGCACAAACCATGTGTGTGTGTGGGGGGGGGTGTCTCACTTCTGCCCTGGTAACTTTCTTCTGCCGCTTGTCAGCTCTGAAGAGGGGAGGGTCTCCCTTCACATGCTTCCTTCTGTCCAGCACGGGGGCTGTCCAGAGGAGAAAGGACAGTGTTTTCTGAAGGGACTGGTAGAGAGCAAATGCGGGGCGCAGCCCTGCACCACCTCATGGCTGGAGAGATGACAGTCTGTCAGGCTGCTGCGCTGGGCACGGGCTGGGGACCTCTTCCCCATCCCTGGGAGAGGGCGCCGACACTGGGTCTCTGCGTGAGTGCTCTCACTGCAGGCACAGAAGGATCTGTTGGCTTCTCTCAACATTTCTTCTGTCAAAACAATTCTACTGCATGCAAAAAGCAAAACCCTCCGTGACTGACACAGGCTCTCCCATCTCCGACAGAAGCGTGCTACTCTCACTGGCCCGCTCAGATGTTTGGACCAGTAATTCGATCTTGGCTGTTCAAGCGATTCCTTTCAGGAAGAGAGATGGCACTGTTGTCCATTCCCCCAGCCTTCCTCTTCAAAGTGCTTGGATGAACACGTTGCGCTCATCCACGTGTGGGCTCTCTGCATGCATGGAGACTGGAAGTGCCTTAGGGCACTAGGGACCACCTCTTTGCTTGTCATTTGCACAGCCCAGAGCACAACCAGGTTCTGCTCTTTCAGAAGGACTCCAAGGTGCCACAAAAATACCAGCAAGAACAAAAGCAGAAGAGGAGGATGTGGCCTAGCGTCTGACTGTTATGCCATTCTCTGTTCAGCTTAAAAAAAAAAAAAAAAAAAAAAAAAGGTTTCCTTAGCTGGCTCTGGAAATGGAACACTAGTGTGAAGTCAATATAAATGAGAAACTTCTGACCTAATCCCATCAGTTCATGGCATGCCAAGAAGGTCTTTGTGCTGACCACACTCGAGGATTTGTGCCAGCAGGGGAACTAACTAGCCAGTCTCTATCTCCAGTGTCTGTCTGGTTCTGTTCTAGTTGGACAAAGAGTGCAAATGTGTTGGAGGAGACAGAGAGAATGACCCAGCCAAGCATGCACAGGGGCAACGTGATGGCAGGTGGTTCTGAGGAAGTCAGGACAGGAAGCAAAGACAGACAAGAGCCAGGCCAGCCACTTGAGACCACTCCGTCTCTGGTGGCTGGAACATGCTAACTGAGCAGAAGAGGAGGGGTGAGGAGACCTTCAGACCAAGTCAAGAGTCCCCAGCGTTCTAGCAGTGAGACCCAAATAGGAGTGACTGGCGACACAGGGACATTTGGCTTTCATGGGGATGGATGGAGCCCCCTCATGGCTGTTCCAATATATGGTGCTCTCCATCAGAGGGAGTGAGCGCACGAGGCACAAGCCCTCATGGTCAGGACACCTTTGTGAGGTGTGCATGGGAGCACTGGTGTCACAGTAGCCTTGGCTCCCCTGGCCTGCGGTCTGTGCAGGGGGGGTCTGTAGTGGCTTGCTCTTCCAGCTGCGAGGAGGTTGTTGGAGAGAGCGTTGCTGCCTGCTGGGAATTACTTCCAAGATGAAGCGATTCCTGTTCTTCCGGGGTAAGGGCCACTCCTCAGTTCTGTAGGTCAAGTCTGCAGGACTCCTCACATGTGGGATTGTCCTCTGCTCCTTTCCTAATTGTCTGATCTTGATCTGGGTCCTCCTACTGTGACCTTCTCACCCGAGGAACTCATCCACAAAATCCCACAGCAAAATGGGAAAGGAAGCAAGCAGTGCAGAGCCATTTCTCTGCTGCGTGGCTCCATAGTCCGTGGCAGACAACTTCAGTGCTGTCTCACCAGCCGTCGGGCCTGCCTGCCTGATTCTGGGGGCTCCAATCAGCCACAACAGAGCCACCAGCTCTGAGCCAGCTGGTCGCTTGGTGTCAGTAGAGAGGGCAGGAATTTCTCCGAAGGCTGAGGAGCCCTTTGACCCTCCAACTGATGCTCGCACCGGAGGGCACGTCATCCTCGGATTGTTTCCTTCCAGGTTGCTTTTCTAAAGCATCTTCCCGGGTGAGACCGGAGGAGCGGGAGGATGGAGGCAGGAGGACAGAGTCCCTCCCTGCAGCCATCATCACCTTGGCTGCCTCTGTGGCCTCTCTGCTGACCCGACTGCAGGAGGATGAGGTAAGGCGCTGGCAGTGTCCATGGATTCTGCCTGGATTCTAGTGCTGTGATTCCCAACGTGCCTGGCTCCCATCAGGTGCCATGGCAGGTGCTCTTGGTGCACGGAAAATGTGCTCTCGGGCAAGCACCGCATCACAGAAACCTCAGCTGAGTTCCGAACTCGAGTAGATCCTACCATAGCACCTACCATAGGTGGATCCTCCGTTGGGTGGAACACCTTCCAGTGAAGCTCTTCACTCACCTGCTTTCTATGACTAGATCCTAGGAATGGAGCTGTCTGCGAGATGCCATTTTGTAGGCTGGGTGCACCAAGTGCCCAGAGCTCTGAGACTTTGTGGACATCAAGGAGAAAGAAGCTCAAATGCTCCCTTTTCTGACTTGTCCCCAGGGTAATAGAGTAGAAACTTACCGGACACTGGGGAGAGTCCTGCAGGAAGATGGTGACAATTTGGAGAGTAATCTTCTAAGGCAATTGATAGCAGTGGCTTCAAGGGACGTGAGAGGGCTGCAGGTAAGCTTGTTCTCTTGGAAGCTAGTCAGAGGACCGTGCCTAGAGCCCAGCTTTTTGGCAAGCTATAGGGCTCCCAAGATTTCCCCTTTGCCTTAAGAACTAGGGATGGTTCCCAGCTCCTGCTATGGCCACGTCTGGCTGCCTCAACCCTTGCCGTGTTGCTTGTTCTCCATCATGTTTATTTTTGCAGGGTGCAACGGAGGAATTGCAAAGAGCAGCGAGTGACATCCTGCTGTGCCTGGCCCAGTCTCACTTCCTGCTTGTCATGGATGAGCTCCAGTGTCACCTGAAGCCTGTGGAGAAAATCCCTGGGGAATTCCTCTTTATTACCCTCGGCAAACTTGCCACAAGCTATGGTACCGCAACTCGTGCTTCATGCTTTGCTGCTGGGTTGTTGGAGCAGTGGGAGGAGGCATTGTGTTGTGGAAGTGGAGGCCTCCAAGGTGGCGGCTGCTGTGTCTTTTGCTGCCTGGCAGCAGCTGGGAGTTGTGACTTCAGCTCCGGAGCTGAGTGCCCTAAGGAGGGGGCAGCAGGGAGACCCAACCCAGTGGAGGCCTGCTCTGCTGTGCTTCCAGGCCCACCCTGAAGTGCTTCCCAGCTCCCAGGCCTCTGGCGGAAGGTCAACTAGCACGCTTGCGCCCTGGCAGGGCACTCTCCCACACGCGCCAGCTGCCCAGGGACTTTCTGTGGCAGCTCTGGAATCCCCCTTGCCCTGCTCAGAGAGTCCCAAGTGGCCTGGCATCCCATAGCCCTGGCCCATCAGAGGTGCGAAGTGCTGGACTCCAAAGTCTCCCAAGAATCTCCCTGATGGCAGCTTCTTTTCTTTCCCTCTGCCCCATCCCTTCTCGGCAGCTCTGAGCTGCATCCCTTTTGTGCAAAGGACCTGGGATGCCCTGCACGTAACGCTGACTCAAGCAGATGGCAGCAGGATCAAGCAAGCTGTCTGTGGGGGTGAGTGTCACAGCCGAGTTCCAGGGCTCCATGGGGATGCAGAGGGAAGGGCAAGTTAGTGAGCACAGGTCCACATCCAAGGCTCTTCTCTCCCAGGCTCTCACCGCAGGTTCTGAACCTCTAGGGAGCTCATGCCCTTTACAGCTCCAAACAGTCTGCACAATGTCAAAGCAGTGTCTGAAGCTCAGGACACTGCTGTGGCCAGGAAAGGAATGGAGCTGTGGGAATGTTGCTACTCAGCCTCCTGCAACAACCCTTGGAGGAGGAAAAGGGCTAGCGGGGACAAGGAGGAGAAGAGGGAGGAGAGAAACAGCTTAGCATTTCAAGGAAGACATTTGAAAACATTCCACACCTGCCCCAGAATCCAAAACTGCTCCAGAGCTGAGCACCCATGAGGCTGGCACTGCAGTTTGAGTCAGGCCGGCATGATAATACAAGAGATTCCCCCAGATGCATGCTTGACATAGTGACCTTTCTGCCCTTCTTTTCTGCAGTTCTGGAAACATGGTCCAAAGCGGTAACTCTTTACTTCCAAGACTGGGCAAAATGCTCCTTCCCTCGGATGGAGGAAGCCCAGTTGTGTGATGGAACATTCCCACTGTACTGCTTTGTGACCAAAAACTGGCTGCCCTGTGAAGAGCAGGAGGTAAGAACGGCTGCCTTTGTGGCCCTTTAGCAGCAGCTGTAATGCTGGAGCTCATCTGTCTTTCTGGGTGATGGTGGAGTGTCAGGAGACGTGCTTTGGGAGGAAGCAGGTTGCCCAAGAAAGTGTCTAGAGCTGGAAGCCTGCTGTGGCTAAAGAGCATGGAAATGCTGTGGGCTCAGAGACAGTGTGCCTGGATTCCAGCTTTGCAACCCGCAAGGAGCCAGTGAGGCCAGGCGGGGCCGGGAGAATCCCTGCTGGGAACCAGCCGGATGCCAGTGGCCTCTGAGCCAGGAGGGTTGTGGGCACAAAAGCGGGGAAATACAGTCCCTCTCTGCTCGAGGAAGACAGTCCCTGCAGAGGAAGAGGGGCAGTCACAGTCGTTGTGAAGAGAGAAGATTGTGTGTGGAGGACGCGGCGTAGTAGAGCAGAGCTTCACTTGGAGCAAACCAATGTCTTCTGCCTTCCCTGCATACAGCTCAAGCAGGCCATCATCAGGGCTGTGGCAGCTATGATGGGCCTCCTCCTGCACAAAGAAGAGTACCAGGAGCATGTAGGCAGCCAGCTGTCCTGGCTCCTGGGCCAATACAAAGAGGTCCAAGACAGTTCTCACGTGACCAAGGTGAGACATCGCGCAAGACGCTCTATGGCTCTGTAGGGCAGGGTGAGGGTGCACAGAGAGGAGGGAGCTCTGCTGTGCCAACTGTGGCAGCATGCAGTCCTGTGTTAAGGAGCTGCTCCAGGTCACAAGCCACCCTCTTGTTTCCACTTTCTCTTGTAGAGTCTCAATCATTTCTTGGAAGCTGTGGCAAGGTTCCAGCTCCCTCTTCCCAAAGGAGCAGTGTCTGCCATCTGCGCTGTTGTGCACCGCCAGGTAAGGGGGGCTGAATGCCTCGCACTTCCCCTTGGCTTGAGCGCGTCTGCCTCAGGCTGGCAAGAAAGACCTATGGGGTGGCGGCGTAGAGCTTCCCTGTCCCGGGCTTTTCTCACCCCTTGCAGCCAGGTGCGTGCAGCTGTCGAGGAGCCCCACTCCACCAAAGTGCCCACAGACCTTTCCAGGCCGAAGGCTGCCTGCTTGGTAGGGACTGCAGGGGCAGCTGAGTTCCCAAAGGAGTTTCACTCTCAGGCAGGGAGCCGGAGCAGTCTGGAGCCCAGAGATCTCCAGCTCAGCCTTTGAATCCTAGCCAGCCCTTGCATCCCAATTGCCTTTTGCTGCTGCAGACCCCCTGCCTGCAACTCCGAGGCTGCCTGTTGCCTCTGGGCCAGAGCCTTAGTTGTGTCGGTGGGTCCTGTGCTGTGGGCTCAAGCTCCCTCTGGAGGGTTGGAGGCGAGTAGGCAAGACACTCAGGAAGGTGTTCGCCTCTGACTCCTGGGTCTAGAATTGGTCCGTCTGAGCAGAAACACCTCTCTCTGGGCTCTCCGTCGAGTTGTAGAGAGAGAGAAGGGTGATGGAGAGCAGAAGGCGGCTCTGGGAGCAGAAAGCAATGTCGTTCTTGAACAGCATCTTTGTCTCCCTGGCAGTTCCCAGGGAGACAGGACCTGAGAGGAGAGCTTCTTTGCAGTGCCTCTGAAGACTCTTGCTAACATGTACCTCCTTCCCACAGCTTTCAGATGGGACCAAGCAGCACAGCCTTGACCATAAAACAGAGCTCTCCTACTGCATGCTGCTTCTAGGTAAGGGGAAGAAGGCAGAGTTTGGCTGTGGTTTCTCTGTCTCTCTCCTGCAAACCTCTGCAATGGGTGAAGAGGTTGGTCGTTAACCTAGAAGATGATTTCTTCCCTCCAGCCCGAAGTTTCCCTAAGGTCACCATGAAGTTTCTGTTCTCACAACTGGGGAGGAAGAGCGAGGCTCGTAGAACAACGTCCCTGTATCTGCTCAGATCTTTGGTTCGCTGTGACCGTAAGTAACACCCGGAAGAAAGGGTGAGCAGTGGTGTGCATTTGACTGCATGCACGCTGAATGTGGCCCAAGCTCCTTTCCATGTTTCACCTGAGAAAGGTCACTTCAGTGGTGATGCACAGAGGTGCGTGCGTGCTCACAAAGCTTATGCTGCCCAGGGGAATTGTGTTCTGCTGAACTGCATTGAAGCAGCTGAAGAATCTGTCTGGGTAGTTATAAACCACGCTACCCCAGGAATGACGTTTGAAGCTCAGGAACGCTCCAAGCGCAAACAGCAGCGAATTCCAGGGCAGACCCCATTTCTCGAGCTCTCTGTGTGAGGCAGGCCTACAAAAGAGTGGTAGAAGTGGAGCTGCTCGGGGCTTCTGCTGCTTCTCCTGAAGCCAGACTTTTGCCCTGTGCTTTCTGTCTCGTTGTGTGGGATAGGGACACTTTGACCCTGTTGCTTTTGGGAGGGGACTCTGGGGCAATGTACCTGTATTTCTTTCAGCCCTGAGAATAAGAGAGAAAAGGCGCCTGGTTGTGAGGGCAGTGGAGTCTGTGTTTGGAGACCCCCGGAGGAAGGTGAGGTGGTTGGGGGAGGGATGGTGGCAGAAAAAAGCCTTTCCCTCTGTGTGGAGCCTGGCAAGGAAACAACAGGAGGCTGCTAGTTTGGACCTAGCCGAGGTTCCCGGCTCTGTCATGTTAGCAGCAGAGCTGCTGCCAGGAGGGGCCTTGGGGACTGTCTGCTTGTCACCTCACCAAAGACCCAAAGTAGGGCCTTCATGCATAGGTCAGGGACAGGCAGCTTTCCTTGAGCTTCCAGAGAGGGACTAATCATTACCCTCCTTTGCCATCACCTCCCTGGCAGGTGAAGGCTGCGGTCCTGTCTTTCATCAAGGAGCTGTTCAGCTCTGGTGTGGAGAACTGTTCGGCGTGGGGGATGGTGGCCTATGTTTTCCAGGAGTTCAGCCGGGCCACCAGCAGACTGGTAAGGGGGGAACTTGGCATTTTGGACTGTGTTCTGTGCCCTGTGCATGTTGACCGCTCCGTTGGACTTCCCTGAGGATGTGGAGGCCCCCGAACGGCAGCTCTTGCGCCCCTGGTGCACTCCCACTCTCTCCTCTTCCTCCTCCTCCTCCTCCTCCTCCTCCTCCTCCTCCTCCTCCTCCACCTGGGGGCCAGTCCTGCTGTATTCCCAGGGCAGGAAAGGAGCGTAACCCCTCTGAAGAACACAGTTCCTTGCATTTCCTTTGGTGTCATTGAAAGAGAGCTCACGCCTTGGAGCACCTCCTGGGCTTAATGCACAATTTAGGTGACTGGGTTGCACTCCCAAACAGGCAGCGGCTCTCTCGGGTGCCATTCTGTGTCATTTTCCCTGCAGCCTGGGACCTGCCTCCAACCCCCTGGCCCTCCCCATCCCCCCCACAACACCCTCCAAGGCTTCCCACTCTTGTCCTTCCTCAGGGGACCTGTGCTCCCAAAGCAAAAGCCAAGTCTCCTCCTGAAGCCTCTAGCCTCCTGGTGAAGAAACAGGAACTGATGGCAGCGTTTGCAAACTTCTGTCTTGCAGGAGACAAGGAACCTCTCTGAGAGGAAAGTGCGGGAAGAAAGCACACTTCAAGCTCTGTGCTTGCAAGTCCTTCACTCCCTGGACGTCTCAGTGAGCGGGATGGCAAGAGTAAGTCATCCCCCCGCCTGGTGCTACTCGTTGCCTTGAGGATCCTTCCTTCTAGCCCTCCCCCTCTCCACTGACAAGCTCTGCAGAGCCTGCGGCTACCAGAATGTCGTGTCCGAGGAGAGGACTTGGAGGGATGGGAATAATGACGCCCTGCTTTGCTGTATTGTCCTCTGCAGCTCCTGTGGCCCCGGCTCCTCCAGTTTGTGGTGCCAGCTCAGTACACCGGCACTCTGGTCCCACTCTCCCACTGCCTCAGGGCGCTGATGGAGGGACAGGAGAGAGCAGAAGGGGGGAAGGAGGAACCCGACTACCTGGGCCACCGAGAACGAGGTAGAGAGCAGAAACCCTCCCCAGATATTCTGTCCTGCTCTGTCAGGGACAGGGGCTGAGTCTGTGTGTCTGTCTGTCCCCGGCAGACCCAACGGGGAGGCGAGGGAGAGTGAGGAGCGCAGCCCTGGCCTTCTGCGAGGGCGCTTGGAGGCCTGCCCTGTATTTCCTCTGTGCCCCAGAGGAGAGGCCTTGCTCTTCCTTTCCCAGCTTTCTCCCTGTGAAACGGAGGACTTGTGCATGGCAGTGCTGCGCAGTTACCTTCCTTTCAGGACATTAAACTTGTGGGAGCCCTTGGGTGGGAAGAGCTGTGGGAGGGCAAATTATCCGCAGAACCTCAGCCTCCTTCGGTCCTGTGGTGGAGGGCGTCCCCGAGATGAACAGGGGAGTGTGAGGAGGGGACTTGGCCTGCTGAAACAGAGCTTTTTTTCTCCTTCCAGCCAAATTGCCAACTCCCCAGGCTCTGCTGGCACGGCTCCTGGTGAGTAGGCAGGGACTGCGGGAAGCAGAGTTTTTCTGACCAAGGGGAAGGGGGAGAGGTCGGGGCGGGGAGGCTGTTGGCATGGCAGGTGCTTGCAGCCTCCAAGGAGGAGCCAGTCTGCTGGAGCACATCTTTCCTTTCCTGGACTGCCTGGGGATTCCTCCTGTGCCTCTCTGGAGCAGCAGGGAGGCTGCCTTCCGCAGGGAGGCAGTGCAAAAGGAGAAGCAGCTCTGCTGGGTGCTGGCTGCCATGGCAGGAGCAGACCCCTCCTTCTTTCTGGGACCAACTGCTGTTCCTCTGGCAGGCCTGGAGCTCCACTTCTCTCTCCTTCCCTCTTCTAGTTGCTTGCCCGGTTCCCTTATGAAGGAGGTGGCTACAGAGTTGCTGCCCTGCAGTTGCTGCAGGCCCTTCACAGGACAATTCACCGAGCGGTGGGGATTCCTTGGAGGGTGCAGATCCCGTCCCTGCTGCAGTACCTTGAAGGTAAGGGGTCTGCCGGGAGGGGATAGAGTTGGAGAGCACACAAGGGGAGGCAGGAGAAGGCAGGTGCCCTGTGTGAGCAAGAGGAACAGGGCCTGGAGAGTCTCCAAGCCATCTTGTTTTGCATCCCTTCCAGTTCCAGGCAGCTGGGACAGACAGCTGAGAGAAGCAGTGCCCCGAGACCCGCCGAGGCCTGGGTGGGATTTAGCCTCACACGTTGCATCAGAAGGGCCGGCTCTGGCAGCATCCCCCCATCCTTGCCTGGATAGCATTTGGGAGGGATCGCCTTGCCCCTTCTGGAGGTTTGGTGACACTGCCCTCTCTTTGCAAGTTCAGAGTCACCAGGGGAGCCCAGCTTGGCAGCAGCAGCAGCTCTTTCTCACAGGAAACCCAAGATGGTCTTGAAAGGCCCTTCTGCTTCCTTTTCTTTTCTTATTTTTTTTCTCCTTCTCCTGGGAGGAAATAGGAGCTGCAGACTGGTTGCAGAGCCCCCTGGAAAGTTCATCTGGCCACCTGAGTGCGGCTGCTCTGGCACTTGGTCAAGTGAAATGACACGTTCCTGAAGTGCCTCTCTCAGTAGCTTCATAGCATAGGCTAAAAGGCCATAATTTTGCTGGAAAACATGTGTTCCATGTAGTGTGCGCTGTGTTCTGGATGGTTGTGGCAGCTGCTTGGAAGCAGTGGGCATGACAAGGGGCCAGTATTTCCCAGATGTGATTCAGTGGCCTTGGAAGAAATGGGAGTCCGACATGCTCTATGCCTTTGGCCTCACAAAGAGGGTGGCACAGGTGTCTTTTAGCTGTGACATACTCGGTGTGTTCTGCTAGCTGGTAGCTGGGGTTTTGGGTTACAAAGGAGACACTGGGATGCTTCTCTTGGGCTCACTGAAATGAGATGACCTGCTGCTGTGCCTTCTTGCTTTCCAGGAAAAGATGAGAGCTCCCTGGACTGTGCAGAATGGGAGGGCCTCCTGCTGAAGGTACAGCGTTCTTTTGTGCTGTCTGAAGGAGAGAGGGAAGACAAGAGAGAGCAAAACAAGTCTGTGGGGAGGACGGGACAGTAGGCAATGAGGAATGCTACTAACTAGACAACGGCCGAACCAAACGCATTTTGCTGTTCATTGGCATTGCAATGACTTGAACGGGACTGCAAATGCAGACTTCCGTAGGAAAGCATGTCGGGGAAGCTACAGGCTTGTTTCTGATTCTTTGGTGTAAATACCCTTTTGACTTTGTGACCCGCTTGACTGGGTCATGAGGAATGAGAGAAGATAACCAGGAAAGGGACATCCTGAGGGTGTCAGGCAAGGCGTGAGACCACCCACCCCATCTTCTGAGGTTTCCCTCAAGTTCCAACCCCATCTTTGGCTTGTAGCAATCAGGAAACAAATGAGGGTGTGTGGTGGTGGTGGGGGGGGGGGGGGGGCGCGGATGGCTGGTCTTGGTGGTAAGGTTTTGGGCATCCCTGTGCTCTCCCTAAACTTGGGCCTGTTGTCCAAAAAGCACTGCTGCCTCTTTGTCTAGAGTTTCCTGAGACCCAGGGGAACCTCAGCTGCCATGTTGCAAGAAGAGCCTGGGGCAGCTTAAAGGGAAGATGGCTTATCTGTAGTGCTAGCTATCCCCAGAGAACTTCTTGTTAGGTTGGAAGGTGCAGAAGGCCTTGACAAAACCTGAGGCAGCCTTTGCTTCACTTTGTGTTTTCTCCATAGTTCCTGAGAACATCCCTAGAGACAATAGAGAACCAGACCTGGATCGTGCACCTGAACGTTGAGTTAACTCAGCAGATGGCCAAGTATCCGAACCTTTCCAAGGAGAAGGTTGGTCCTCTGCTAGGACTTTGCCTCTACTGCTCGTCTCTGGGAGGTGTGGTGGCAGAGCCCCAGGACGCTTCTCTGACTGGCGTATGAGCCGAGACATGGTCTTCTCAACACAGGCTCTTTTCACTGCTTCCCACTGCCTGCCCTCCAAAACGGTTTTCTTCTTCTTCTTCTTCTTCTCCTGTAAATTCTCTGCATAGAGCCGGTCACTGGAGTGGGCTAAAGAATGGGCTGTTTGCACAGTCTTGCATGTGGGGCTGTCTCTTGGCCCTCGAGATGGAGTGGTACCTGAGTACTCCACTTCTGCAGCAGTGTCAGGGGTGCTGGCCTCTTCTCTTTCAGGGTTTCCTGTACAAGGCTGTGGGGACAGCACTGGCAGCTTCTCAGGACATCAGCTACGTTCAGGAGCAGATGCAGAGCTATTTGGAAGGAATCAGTTCTCTGGAAGCTTCTGAGAGAGAGGTGGGCGTTCTCTTCCTCGTGCTGCTTTCTCCAGGGTTCCTCCGGGAAGCCTGAGTCTCCTTGCCGGACTCTACTTTCTGGTGGGGCTTGATTTGGGGCTTTTGGTTGCTGAGTCCCTCAGGCAATATCCTGCTTGGCCACTGGAGCTGGCAAGGGACGAGTGTGTGGGACGGAAACCGACTCCCTCTTCACTGTGTTGCAGGGCCCAATCTCTGTGCTAGCATGCTCTGCTGAGAGCCACCTTGACCTTGCCTTGGCTGTTGTCCAAGAGTTTGATGCTGCTGGGCAGAAAAGTAGACTTTCGGGGGTCCTCACCTTCCGGGAGGTAAGGGAAGTAGGTTTTCCTTGGTGTCTTGGCTGTGTTTGCTTGTGTAAGAGCTGCCTGAAGCCTCTCCCCGGAGTCCTGGCCCTTCACTCACCTTCCGGAGGGAGCATGTTTACGCAGGCATGGGTGAAAGCTGTGGGCCCAGTGGTGGCAAGAAGAGCAAATGGCCACAGGAAGAGTGCTGAGCATGATTTCAGCTCAGCTGGCAACTGGGAAAGAGGAAGGGTCACCGGGCAGTGATGGGACTCCAGGGCTGTCCATGGGGGAGGTTCTGCACTTCAGCCCTCCGTTGCCTAAGAGCTCCAGCTAGTGTGAGGGAGAGCAGCTCTCTTCCCCAGCAAGTTAAGAGAGGCTTTGAGGGATTCCTTGAGGAAAGGCTTTGGGAAGTGTGGGTGGAAATGGCAAGCTCGTACAGGTTTGGAGGCAGTTTCTCAATAAGAAGCAACTGGAAAGTCTGCGGTAAAACAAAGAGGTTGGACTGATTCCTGACGGCTGTTCCAACTGTGCAGGAGAATGAAAAGGCGAAAAGAGCAAAGATGTGTGCTGCTCTCATGCTAGCCTACAGCCGGATAGCTCTGCACGCTCCCAAAGAGCTGCTTTGTTCCCGAGTCGAGACGGTCATCGTGGAAAACATCCTGTGTCGGTACAGGAGCAGCTCGCAGGTGGGTGCTCAGAACGCTCTTTGTTCAAGCTATCAGTTCAGAGCCAGCTCCGGCCCTCCTCTGAACCGGAGCCTGCTGAGACGGAGTATCTGCCTGGAAAGATCCCCTCTCAGCGAGAGTCTTGAACCTCCGCTTTCCCACCTGTCACTCTCCCCCTTTTCATATCCCTCTGTCATTGCGGTTCTTTGTGTTCTGGGCGGCTTGTCTGAGATGCTAGAGATTCTAAGCCCAAAGAGATTTGCTTCCCCGCTCTTTCAGGCTAGAGTCCGGAGGGTCTCTTCTGGGTAAGAAGCTGGTGAGGCCACTTAGTCGTAGGACCTGAGGGGACATCTCCTCCCTCTGAAATAGAGCCAGAGCTGAGGTCGCTGAGGCTTGTGGAGGATGCCATTTCTTCCCTGCATGGCACTTTGGGGATAGCTTTGGCCCTGGGTTAATTATCCTTTGGCGCTCGTGTTAGCCTTTTGCCCTTTGGTCCTTTGAGCAGCTCCTCATGTGTGTCATCTTGCTTTTCTCTCGTGGTCCTCAGGACGTAGAGCTCAAGCTGGCCCTGATCCAGAGTGTCGCCGAAGTCAGCTGTGCCATTCAAGGCATCAGCAACGTGAAGAGCTTTAATTTCTCTTCCAAAAGGGTGCTGCTTGCGATTCTGCTGGTGAGTGACACGGCACGAGGGAGGCTGTCCTGCCAAAGAGCTGGTGTTTGTGCAGTGAGATGCACATGTTTCCTCAGAGGTGCAATGTTCTCTGTTGGTTGTGAAAGACTCTGGGCAAAGCTGGGAACTTCCAAGCCCAGTCCCCAGCATGGCAGGACCCCTGTGTGCTGCCGCCCTGTGGGCAGTGCCTGGGAAGAGCAATGGCTCCGTCCTCTCTGGAGTTGGGAAGTGCTCTTAGGGCAGAGGTGTGGGAGCAGTCTGCATGAAGGCCGTATGTGTTAGTCACAAGAGTGGAAGAAGAGGCCAATTGTCTTGCTGAGGGAGGGCCTTCTTCTTCCCTCCCTGCTCAACCCTCTGTATTTGTCTCTCTGTGAACTACAGGACTTCATGGTGCAGGAGCCCGTGGGTTGCCCGGCTTCGCCTGTGCATTGCAAGGCAATGCTTGCACTTGAGCATTTGAGGTAGGGCATTTCCTCCTGGGTGCTGGGTATTCTCCTGCGTACTGCAGAGCAGCTGACGAAGCTTCACGGTTGACCCAGCCATGGGGTCAGGAGCTATTTGTGGTGTGGGATGAGGCGGTGATCAGCACTTTGTATGCTCCTGGAAGGCATGAATGTGGCAGAGGGACTGGAGTCTAGGTTTGGAGCGAGACGGCTTGGGGCTGTAGACCGGAGGAGTGTGGGGAAGAGAGTTAGTGGTGTGGGGGAAAGGCTTCTGGCGGGCAGGCTGGCTGTGTGGCTGAGGGAAGGGAGCTGCCCGCTCTCTGTAGCCTGGGAGTCTGATGTTCTCTTGTGGCCTGTGAGTGAGGCAAGAATCCATGGAAGCAGGTGGAAGTGCTCCTTGTCAAGGAAGCACAGTGTTGGGATTTGGGGCTCCAGCTTAGATGGACTCTAGCTGCCACTGGCTAATGCTGTTAAGTCTGCTGTCTGAATTGTCTCTCTCTTGTTTTCTGCCAGCAAGATCAAGCCGTCTCTGACCTGGGAGGAAAACTGCCATCTGCTTCGCCAGTGCTCGCAAAGCCTAATTGCCCTGCCTCCCCTTGAGCAGAGCCAAGAGGAAGGGGAGGCAGCAAAGGATGCTCAGCATGGGCAGGTAGCTGCCAAGCCCCTGCTGCTGCCCTCGGGGTTCAGTGCTGCCCTGAATTCTGGCAGCCTCTCTGGCTGCGTTTTGAGGCCCCAGGGGAGTTCACCTGTCAGCCCTTCTCTCCTGCTTTTAGTCTCTCTATAGACAATCCCTGGGAGCTCTTGGTCAGCTCATGACAACTCTTGAAGAAGACCTGACCTCCTCCTGGCTCCAGGAAACCTTCCATGTGAGTAGTAAAGAGGAGAAAGGGAAACTCTCCTCTCTTGTCAGGAGGCCGGCCAAGGGTGGAGGACCTCCCTGCTTGAGGGGGATCCTTAGAGAAAAGGGGATTTTTTTGAACAGGGTGCAACACGTGCAATTCCTGCTTGGAGTGAAGAGAACTAGGTACCGCGGTGGCTGTAGGAGTTGTGCTGTTTGTTGTCAGGGCATGTTGCAAAGTGAGCCGTTGTGTAATGGGAGCAAGATGGCCCTGGCAGACAGATGCAAGGGCACTCCCAGTCTTTGCTGATGAGTGAACACTATTTGCAAGTAGATGCAATAATATAGTAAGTCCTCAGTGGTAGGCTACCTCACAGTGGTGATGAATTCCCATGGAGGCCACTGTGCCCTTAGTGCTGTTCCTTGGGGAAGCTTGGAGATTGGAAAGGACTCCGTGTGTGTGTGTGTGCGTGCCTGCGTGCCTGCATGCGTAAAAGATGCCTAGTGTGATCTAGCTGTGGTCTTCCAACAGCTCCTAGAGACCTGGCTACATTCTGAGAAAGAGTGGGAAAGAGAGAGGGCCCTTCAGGTCTGCACTCAGCTGATGAAGGCTTATGCGGAGAGATTTGTGGCTGCTGTGAGTATTGCCTCCCTCTTGCCAGAACCCCTTGGAAGCCCGGTGGGTGCAGCTGGAGTCTCTAGGGGAGGAAACGTGAGGGCAGACTTGGTGAGCCAGGAGGCCCTTCAAGGCCGCCTCTGCAGTTCTGCCCTTGCCTCAGTGCCCATCTGCCACAAACACGGCATTCCTCCTCAGTCCCGTCTGCTTCCCTGGCAGGGAGATGTGCTTGGAGCAGTCTCAGGCTTGATAAACTCCCAGGAGGCTAAGGCTGGACTTCTGTTGATCCAGGAGGGTTAGGAGTCAGCACCAGAAGGAGAAGGTGGAAGGGCCACTCATGTAGCCTGGGAACTTTCTTCTTCTTTTGATTTTTACCAGGGAGAAAACACTTTTGCACACTTTGGCTACCTGATTGCAGTGCTGGGGCCTCTCAGCTGTGACTGCCTGGTCACATCCCGCCAGTGGGCAGTCCAGTGTATCAGCTGCCTTCTCTCTACACGAGGTGAGAAGAACAGCCGTTGCCCTCCTTTCAGGTGGCTCTTCCCTCTCTGCCCTGTCCAGCAGCAGAGGCATCATGCAGGGACGGGGTTTCCTTGCCAGAAGAGACGCGTACTAGGCAGCAGGCTCTGCCAGCTTCCTGCCCTTCCCTTGTGCACTGCCCTGCCGCCAGTTGGCTATTCCCTGATGAACGTCTCTAGACTGGAGGCTCAGTTCCAGAACATGTGCCTATGCTTTCCCCCTTGTGTTTCTTTCAGCCGAGGTTATGCACCTGAAGAATGATGAGATGAGTCACTTCTGTGAGGAACTAAGTGCCACAGATGTGGAGTCTCTGCTGAAGACATCCTCCCAAATTGCCAAGGTAACTGACAGGGCTGTGGCTACCTGGTGGCTAGGCTGCACTCACTTGTCTCTTCTTTACTTCCAAGCTTTCTCTCCATTTTCAGGGTGGCCTCTGGCAGCGGGGCCTCTATTGTTAGCAAGTAGTAAGAGGGCTTTGAAGCATAATGGTGTCTTGCATTCCCCCTGGGGAAAACAACAGAGTCCACAGCGTTTCTGTGCATCTCTGTGCGTGCGTGCGTGCGTGCGTGCGTGTGTGTGTACATGAAGCGGGAAGCTGCTCAGCCTGAGGGCTTTCTCTTTGTTTTAACGTGCATTTCCTGGCAAGTCTTGTTAGGCAAGCCCTATGTCTCAAGTGACTCACGCTGTAGTGAAATCAGCACGCTCAACATCTTCACGAACTCCTCCATACAGCCTCTGCCTTCAGTGTTCTGTTGGAGCTATTTTAAGAGTATAAGCTGTGTATGCAGGCAAATGACCTAACGGCAGAGCCTTCCAAATCTGTGAGCTACATAACTCCGGAGAAGCAGTGGTATGCACCACATGGACTACAAAGCACTGCCAGCCTTCACAGTTAGCTAGCAGCCGAACTGAGGAGCTGCTCAAGGTTTCTTGTCCTTTCTTGGTAAGAGTGGAAGCAGACTTGTGATGCTGTTTCTCCTGGTTCTTATTCCTCTCCAGGTTGCATGCCACTACTTGCCCTTGGAGCAGGCGAGAGACTTTATGAAGGCTGTCTCGGGCAGCATGCTGTCCATCAGCCCCACTTGTGCAAATGCAGCAAGACAGTGGATGATGATCTTTCTGGAGCAACGTGGGAGAGAACTCCTCCCAGAGGTGAAACACCCTTGGTTTCTCTTGGGCGTTTGGACATTGACATTGGGCTGCTGCGCTACACCTTCCAGTCAGGAGGGCTCAGCTTGCATCCTGGACCTGTGCTTGCCTTGTTCCATCCAGGTGCCAGAAGTCCTGACCATCCTTTATGACCGTCTGCCAGCTTGCCAGCAGGGCGCCCTGAAAGAGAGTCTCTTTGATGCCGTATCTCTGCTGGCCTCCTATCACCCAGAGGCAGTGATCAACAGCCTCCTGCAGAGACAGCTGCCCATGGACAGGTAGGTGCCACTCCTCCCTGCCTTGCATCGCAGGAACACAGAGATGCCGCAGCCTGACTGCGCTGGAAGATAGTCCATGAAGAAGCAGGCTGCTCTTCTCCCTGAAAAGGGAGACTGTTGCAAGATAGTGCGCTTATGGATTTGCGACGAACCTGAGCTGCTAAAGCTCCATGCTGCGCAGGGGGAGCATTTCAGCTGTCTTTGAGGGGTTGCAGGTCAGAGAACACAAGGGATCCAGTGTGCACTTGTGTTCAACTTCCAGTGACACAGCGGCATTGTGGAGGACCCTTGGGAGAAGCTGCTTTGCGCTCCAAGTGCTCCAGTTGCTACTAGAGAGACTCGAGAGTGCAGAAACTACCAGCAGCAGCAGGAACTGCCCTGAGGATGCAGTGAAGGACAAGGAGGCTGCTCTGGAACCTCTCACGGTATGTAAACTGACAGGCACATTTCTGTCCCCTCTTTGGCCGAGAATCCTGTTGAGTGAAAGCAAGGGGTAGGGCATCGTCTTGTTGCACAGGCATTTGCAAATCCACGTGGAGAAGCCTCCCAGGGTGCTTTGCTAGGTCAGCCTCATCTTTATCATTGTGAGAAGCTGCAAGAGCTTGTTGTTCCCGGTCTTCAAAGTTGTGGCAGAAGTCAGAAATCCAGACAGGGAATTGCAGGCAGGCAGGCAGGCAGGCAGGGCAAGTGGTGGGGAAAGCTCTTCTTTCCAACCGGTTGTCTGTGATGGCATTTCTTCTTAGGTGACCTGTGCCATCTCTGAGCTGGTGTCGGCCGTGCAGACCCAGGAGACAGTGCCCTTCTTGCTTCCGTGGTTACTTCCAATGCTCCTGAAGCAGGTCAGCGACACCCTTGGAAAGGAGATGCCTTCGTCTCCAGGAAGAGTGGAGGAGAAGCTGGTCCCTGTGGCGTGTGGAGAAGACAGCCATCCTTGCAGGTGATGAGCAAAAGGGGCAGAGATGGAGGGGGCTGGCTTTGGCTTACATCTCCAGCTCATGTTTGTTCTTGGCATGGAGGGAGCTCTTTGGTCTGCCCTGTTTCCTCGATGCTGAGAGAGACTAGTATGGTGGTTCTTACCTCCATTGAAATGCAGCTGGGGATGCCAGCTTTTTGGTGACCCCTGAGAGGCTTTGCTCATGCAAATGGTAGAGAGCAAAGTATTTCTTGCTCTTGCATGACTGAGTGTCCCTCTCAAGCTGGGCTGGGCCTCCTATTCCACTCGTACTGGTCTGTTCAAGGATGCAACTACTGAATGGTGATTCTTGCCCATCACTGTCCATTTCCCCATCCGGGGGGTGGCTCAGGGTGCATCTTTTGCACAGAATGGTATTCTGAAAATGTTCATGCTCCTCAAGGGTGAGGGCAAAGAGATGCTGACTATGGTCTGCAGGTAGCTCCCTCCAGATGACGATTAGAAGAAGCCTCAGGTTCTAGCATCAAGGAAATCAAGGCTTCTGCTTTTCCCTAGGTTTTCAGCGAGCTGGGGGGCATCCAAGTGGATGGCTATGCTGCTCTCCTGTTAGCTTGGCCCACTTCTGGGTTATGGAGTGTGCTTGCAGGGGGTACTTGGCATGTCATTCCGTGGGGCTTAGGACACGATAAGGAGCACCTCCGAAAGTGGCTGAGCTTCTTTAGTTGTGATCATGGCACAGTTTCAAGCACTCTGATTCCAAGTGTTTTTTCAATCAGGCTTTCCATCAAAGCACTCGATATGGTGCTCTGCAAGTGCATTGATGAAAAATGGACAGGGATTCTCAGGAAGCAGAGAACCTGGGCTTTTCTGGAAAATCCCCAGACTCACCACGAGGCCATGTGTCTGCTGACTAGGTGAGAGCCTTTGGGAGGTCTTCTTTCCCTCTCGGGGGCTGACTCGAAGCCAGCAAGGGGCTAAATGGGGAGCTCTCTGGCATGTCTGCCTGGGGAGGCTGTCCTGAGCTGCTGAGGAAGACCATGTGCACCACAGCACTTGCCTTTTGGAAGTCCGTGGGCTGTTGCCTCATTGTCTTATTGTGCTGTGTGTGTGTGCAGTGTTCTGCTCCAAGCTGGCGTAATCACACTGGCTGTTGTAAATGCTGTCTTCCCCTGGCTGGAGTCGCCAGCCGCAAACCTGAGGACCACGGCAACGTCCTTCTTTGCTGAGGTAAGACAGAAGGTGGGAAAGGGAGGGCTGAGGGCAGTTGCCTTTGGAAACTGCTGCCTGGGACGTGTCTTTCTTCAGGATGGCCCTAGCAGAGTGCGTCCTGTCCGTGCTGGAATCCATGAATGTTGTTATTCACACATGGTGAGTGGTCAGGATCGCTGTATCAGTGCTGATGGTCATGTTGCTCTTTTGTAGCTGATGAAGCACCCAATGCTTCAGGAAAGGAAGCTGCTTCAGCCTGTCCTCTCTGCCTTGGTGGACAAATGCCAGGACACCAGCAGCACTGTCTGCCAGATGGCAGTGAGAGGCCTGGGAAATCTGGCCAGCGGAGCACCTGAGAAGGTGAGAATGAGATTGCTGCTGACTAAAGGCATCCCTGAACACAAAAGGTCCTAGTGAAGAGCTGCACAGGGCTTCAAGCAACTGGGCAGAGCAGCAAAAAGGGAAACGCTGGTGTTCCTTGAGACCGTGTGCCATTCTAGCCCATGCCTCTGGCCTCCAAGGTGTATTGTGAGGCTGAGCATGTAGGCTTGGGCTAAGGTGTGCTCTGCAATGGTCTCCATGAAATTCTGTTCTTGGGAGAAATGGTGAAGAAGAGATGTGCGAGGTCTGGCTAGTGAGAAGCTCTTGTATGTCTTCTGCTTTGACAGCTGCGACAGCATAAGGCAGCCGTTGTGGAGGTGTTACTGAGAGCCATCAAGGACGTCAGCTCTTCACAGATCGCAGGGGAGAGCTTGTCAGCGCTGGCCAAAGTGGTGGCGGAGTTGAAAGAGAAGGGCCTTGGCATGACCCTCCGGGACATTGCCCTGTACACCAAGACTTTCTTTGATGCTGTAAGTGAAGAGCAGTAGGTAACGCTTGTGGCAGCAGTCTTGGTAAGGTCATCCATGTGAAAGCTCTGATGGGGGCAAACACGCATGAGGCCTGTGTGTGTTCAGGGAAGAAGGGTCATTCATGGAGAAGGCTGCAGAGAAAGCAGGAGACATAGTGCTACCCAGAGGCACGCAGAGGGAGTCATCTTGGGCTTGGCCTTGGAGAGTGGTGAAGAAAGTCTGGCCACTAAGGGAGGGAGTCCCTTTGTGGGACTCCTTGAGAGGCCGAGAGCTGCTCGGCTTTTGTCTCGGTGTCAGCTGCCCGTAAAGTCACTGAGGACCTCAGAGGCCACTCGCCCAAGTGCCCAGGAGCTGAGTGGGCAAGGCTGCGAGGAGCGGAGCAAGGGACAAGGAAGGAAGCGGCACCCTGCCAGCCTCTCTTGTTTCCCGAGGGATGTCCTTCAGAGAAATGGTTTCTCCTGATCTGTGGGCCTCGGACAAATGGAGACGACCTGTTGCTCAGGATGTTGGGCTCAGCTGCAAGCGTTTGTGTGGTCAAGAGATGTTTGTTTTGGAGCCCTAGTTAGCAACCTGATGGTTGGGGTTTCTTGGTTGCAGGATGAGGCAGTGCTTCGTTCTGCAGCCTTCACCTTATATGGAATCCTGGCCTCCTTTGCCAAGAGGAGATGGAAATCTTTCCTGTGCCAAGAAGCCAAAACTACCTGGGTTAGAATTCTGCTCCACCTTCGGGACCCTGACCCTGCAGTTTACAATGTAAGAGCCACGTTTCACTTCTCTCTTCCGAGGGAGAGCGATGCAGGGCAAGAGCAGAGCAGGTCTGCCCTTCCTGCCGCTCTCTACATAGCTGCACGTTCTCTCTACATGTCCTTGCTATTGCAAGCTTTCCCTCTCCTTGCTGGCAATTGTATTGCCTCTTCTTGCAGCACATGAGCAGTGCTCAGCTCCAGGAGTCCCCTTGAAAGGCACCTGGCTGTGCCTGGGGAGGGCTGAGCTGGAGTCCCTCTCCTTTGCAGGCCTGCAGAAGCACTTTTGTGCTGTGCACTCCACTGCTGGGCCTGCGGAAGCTGCAGACTCACGTTACCCTGAACATGGAGAAGAGTGCAGAAGAGCTCCAGGAAGCTGTCTGCAGTCACCTGGTAAGTAAGCTGTGGCCCAGGGTAAGACTGAGTGGTGTCAGGGACTTTCCCTGGCCCAGAGACCTGGAGCATGGAGTGCTCTTCAGAGAGCTGGTAGAGCAGCATCTGGCATGGCAGTGATGGGAGCTGTCAGTGCCTTGCAGCCAGCAGCTCTTTTCCTCCTCTCCCGGTTTGCCCACTCTGCTTGCCCAGGGTCAATGGCAGGGCCTTTTCAGCCCAAGAGCTCCTTTGTCTCTGTTTTCCCCTAGGCCAGAAACGTCCCCGAGCTTCTGGACAGTGTCTATGACACCTTCCGGACCTACTTCTGGAGCTCGTGTTGGGCGATGCAGACTGCGGCCATCAAATTAACCGGTGAGAGACAAAGCTGCAGTTCTCTTCTGCTCCTGCCTCCAAGAGGTAGCAAAGGGCCAGCTCCACTTTCTCTGCAGTGGGGTGGGAACAGCCACGTGCCTTACGAGGCTGGCAGCAGGAGGAATTAGGGAAGGGCCGTAAAGGGGCTGAAGTCTCTGTAGGAAAAGCACAGTGGAAGTAGTGTTCCAGATGAGGCTTAGCCCCTGGCACACAGCTTTCTCAGCTCCACTTCATGCCTCTTCCTAGGGAGTTAAATGTAGACGGGAGCCTGCTGGTTTCATATCTAGCACATTCCTGTGCTCCCCAAAGCCCATCCTCAATGTGCAAGACGAGTCCGAGACTAGCCTGGGAAGTGGGGCCACCATGGGAAGTGTATTGCTGTTGACGCATTTGCATTGTGTGAGTAGGTGTGATCCTGGAAAACGCAGATGCCCGGTGGCTGGGAGAGCAGGATATGAGTGCTCTAAGTACAGGTAGGTCACACTTGCCCCTCCTGCACTGCACTCTCTCCTTGCCTGGGCAGAGACATCCACACCTTCTGCTCCCCTGTGCTTCCCCTTCTGCCCGGTGTCCTGCCCCAAACCTTGCCCGGGCTGTGACTTAATCCCAGGTGAATATGGACTCCGAGGCCTTGCATCCCCAGACAGACAAGTTCCTGCTAAACCAAGAATGTCTTTTGCATGAAAGCAAACTTGGGAAAAGTTGTCAAGCTCTTGAGAAATTAGACCTTTGCACACGTTTGGCAAAATGGCTGCAGAAGCCTCCTTCCTGCTTCGTGGGGCATGGAAGACTGCTACTGGAGGGACCGTTGGTCTCCGGGGAGAATTTCTCTTGCTGGATATGTGCGGAAGGCCGAGGGCTTGCAGTGAGAGTGTGCAAAGGCAGCTGTTCCTAGTGCAGCCTTGCCACCCTCCGCCAGCAGTGAGGCCAGGGAAGGCTTGGCAGCTGTGCCAAGCGATGCTCTGCTGAGAGAGCCAGGGACGTGAGGACCAGTCTGTCCTGGGCTTTCACAGTCACTGATGCATCTGCCTGTGTTGTTCCAGCTCTCCAGCTGATGCAGGAAGACCAGCATCCCAGTGTGCAGCAGGCAGCAGCTCAGGTCCTGGGAGACAACTGGTCCGAGCTGAGAAATGTCCACACCAGCTGGGAGGTCATGCGAGTGCCCCGCCCCCAGGAAAGTGAGGAGTGGGAAGGCCAGAGGGGCGAGGAGAGGGCAGCCAGCCCAGAGAGGTGGCTGTGTTACCATGGAGCCGGTGCAACCAGCGGACCAAAATAAAGCATTGCGTGTTGAACAGAAGCCCCTGCGGAGCTTCCTTGGGGGCCGAGGCCTCTCGACCAGCCCCTGGCTGCGGCAGGGCTGTTGTGGTGCCTGCAGACCTGCTGTTCTTGCCGTGTGTCTGAGCTATGTATGTGGAGCTGGAGCTAGAGAGGGCTGTGAATCCTGACCCAACCTTGAACACCATGAGGTGGGCAAGCGATTCCAGAGTGTGTTTGTCTGTGGAGGGTTGTTTTCTGGCACAATGGGGATTTATCTTCCAGCGTCTGGAGGAGCAGCCTCTGGCCATTTCTGGGTGCTTTGGCTCTGGATTTTGTGTTGCCAAACCCTCAGTGGGGGCTTGCCTGAGAAAAACCTGAGGAAGAAGCGAGGCGGGGAGGAGAATCCGTGTTCTGTGGATTACAAAATACCGGAGAGGTCTAAGTACTTAGTCCCAGGAAGCACTGGGAGTCCTCTTCTGTCCTTCTGAAACCAGGGAGGTGCCACCACCAAGGTGCTCCCCGTGGGGAAAGAGCCCCGGCCATGGCGAGGGAAGGGCGGACTGGGAAGACCTTTTCCCCTGAGGTGCTCCTCCTGAGCCGTCTAGAGAGCTCCGTGGTGCTCAGGGAAGGAAGATCGAGGACCTGGAAGGGCTCTGGCAGGCCGGGACCTGGGAGCAGGTAGCTGTAGAAGTAGGGCACACAAGGATTTTTTAATATTTTTTTATAATTGCCTATGTTTTCTATTACTTCTTATTTTTGTAAATGTGCCAATGAAGGCATTCTTAAAAGTGTGCTTAAAAATCTACAGATTTTGTGCTTTGAGACACAGCCACATTCTGAGTTCTCAAAAACCTTCAAAAATGGTTATTTCCTTTCTCTGCGTAGCTCTGATAACAGTTACCGACGACACACTGCCTATTAATAGTCTGTACTTTGGCTGCAAGACTTCACCTGTTCCTGAAGTTCACCAGTCTAGCATCAGCTTGCCTCCAGCAGTTATTCTGGCATTCCCAAGAGAACTAGAGTTAAAGAGTTAAAATCTGTGCCTCAGTATTGCACAATCCTACTCTGCAGCTGAGCTTTCCAGTTTTCTAACAACTTATATTCTGCAGATTTTTTTTTTTTTAATGAATTTAGTGTTTCCAAAAATGCAAAGAGAAAATCCCCTCTCCTTTATAGTAATGGCAGTTTTCACTTTGGCTAGAACAGATAATAAGATGCCATCTACTCCTACCTGCATCAACAGAGGGCCAAAGATACCCAGACCCTCCCTGACGGGGTTTGTAAACTTCTAATAAGGGGTGTTGGACTGCAGTAACATCCCCTTTGAGTGTTTTAACAGCCTAAAGCTTTAAAGTTTTTTCCAAATCACGTTTTTTACCGTGAACATCAGCGCCACAACGCCTTGTTCTGCAGGTCTCCAAAGCCCTATTCTTCACGAACGTGTTTCTGCAGTGAATGATCACCTTGGTCAGCCCCAAAGCTTCTAAGCTTAATGGATCCCTGCAGAAAGATCACAGATCTGTCCAAGGGCCAAGGACACTCACTGCTAACCTGTCCTTGCTGGCTAAGACTAACTCATCTTGCACCACCGAAAGCAGATGTTCTCCATCCATCCTTCACAGAGTGAGCTTCCCCAAGTTGCCCTGGTCCTCTCTCATAGCACATGCAATTCTTTGCCCTTTGAGGGACTTTCTCTAGATTTTCAGGTGCTCACTCTATTGTACAAGCCAATCCCACTGAAAGGAGAGCTAGATCTTCTCAGCCAGCTTCAGCGATGCCATTCATCCTAAAACTCAGTAGTTGGATTCTCGGGATCAAATCCTGCTATTCATAGACTCCTGCCAGCCTGCCTGTTTCCCAGGCCACTGCCAGCTGGAGCAGTCCACACTATCCAATATTCTCATTAGGGCCCTTTCCTAGGCCATTTCCCCATAGGTGACCCAGGACTTGAATGAAGCACCAGTCTCACAGCCCTTCCCTGAACAAAGTTTGCACAAACGAGGACACATCATAGGTAGCTGCAATGTGCCGCTCTCCCTTAGAATACTTACAGAACAGCAACAAAATCTTTCCTACACTAACTAATATAGCCAATGAATTCCTATAAACCCTCTGCTGCCTGAACATCTTTATCCCAATAATCTGTTAGGTTAAGCTGGGCTCCTTTTCAGCCGGATCACAGCTAGAGCAGGTGATTTTCATCACCTGTTTTAATCAGCAGCCTATTGAAAAAGAAGAATCAGTGCTCTATTGTACTGCTGTGATTGCAGGGGAGCTTTCGTCAGACTGTACCTTAAAGCTGGTGATGAAGCAAAACATTTGAATTCTGATGAATAGGTTAATATTTTGTCACATAATTTATGCCAGTTTTCTGTGGAAGAAAATTTGGGCAAATTACTTCATCTCATCATGAGGAAAAAAAGGCTGTAGTCAAGGTACCAGTATAATTATAGGCAAAGCTAATAATGCTGTGAATTTTAAGGTTCCTTAGTACTTCTCATAAAACACCACCTTCAGTTGCCAAACATTTATAGTTTGCTTCAAATTTTATCATGCTAGTTTTCTCCTTCAAGCTTGCTACTGTATTGTACTGTTTGGAAAACTTTAGGCAGAACAATTTAGCTATTTCTCACACTGAAGGGAAACAAAAATATATTATTTCACCTCTTTTTCATTATACTTTGTTGTGCTTTCTCTTTAAGAATTTCTCCCTGTTTCTGAAGCACAAACTTGGAATTTGTCAGGGAGGCTTTGTGCCATGGATTGGCTTTCTGGCTGTCTAAGAAAAAACTGCCCATAATGGTAATTACCGTGACATTTGAGTCTTGCTAGCTCACGGGAGCCAGCTCCCTGTCCACACCGAGTGTACACCAGCTGAAGCCTCCCTCTGTTTCCATGCTCTGTGGCAGCCAGGTGATAGCAGCCTTGGCTCTGTTCCCCTAGGGCCTCCCTCCCCGCCACTGGGTCAAGTAGCAGAGAGAATTAAGCCCCCAACTTACAAATGAGATGAAAGCTTGGCTTGAATGGAAGAGGAATACTGGGACACGGGGTGGAGGGTGGAAGGCTGGAGGAGAGCATCCTCTGCTCGGGATTGACGCTGAAGGTTGCAGCATGCTGTGTCCTTGCAGCCTGGCTTCCAAGCAATACCTGAGGCTGTGTGCAGAGATGCTCAGGGTCATCTGAAAGAGGGCGGCATGCAACCCCCTGGAGGGAATTATTAAAGGAAGAACTGTTTAGCTCAGTGTTTCCAGTGGCCTTGGGTCTCCCTATTGCTTCCCTCGGGTCTAGCAAAGGGA
Source organism: Dromaius novaehollandiae (assembly GCF_036370855.1). Classification (NCBI taxonomy): domain Eukaryota; kingdom Metazoa; phylum Chordata; class Aves; order Casuariiformes; family Dromaiidae; genus Dromaius; species Dromaius novaehollandiae. The sequence continues at coordinate 49,222 of NW_026991510.1, forward strand.
GAATATGACCTGCTTGCAGGCTGTTTCGGTTGGCTTTGAAGGTGGTCGAACACAGGTCTCCAAAGCCCTATTCTTCAGGAATGTGTTTCTGCAGTGAATGATCACCTTGGTCAGCCCCAAAGCTTCTAAGTTTAATGGATCCCTGCAGAAAGGTTACAGATTAGTCCAAGGGCCAAAGACACTTACTGCTTGGCTAACCTGTCCTTGCCGGGTGCCTGCACTGGAAAATCTTGTCTGATTTTTTTCTTTAAACCAGTGAAATTACCCGAATTAGAAGAAAAAGAAGTATTAAAGGAATGTTATGGAAATGTCAAGATCAAGCATTAACACAGAGACAAAATGCCAGGATCAATTTCAATATTAATTTATACCCTCTCATACTGTGAAGCATATCCATGTATGTGGTCCGCTGCTCTTTTCCTTTTGTCTTCCCTTCCCCAGCTCACCAGCGCATAGGCAGCCACCTGCCTCTAGGACCCATGTGCTTTTTGGTGCAGAACAGAGGTAAGAGATACACAAGGTAAGATGAGAAAAGCTAATGTGACCCAGCTGAAGGTTGCCTAGGAGAAATGAAGTCCATAAGCCTTTTCTACAGGTAAGTCACAGCAACCCTCAGGTGCTCTCCAAGTGTACTATGAATATTCCTGTGTGCTAGATTCAAAGGCTTTAATCAAATTTGCAGAACTGCTAAATGCTCAGAGCAACACAAAGGAAAACTGTATAATGCCAGGAAACACGTAATAACTTCTTATAGCTAGAATTAATTGACATGTCAAACTCTGTCTCTCTGTTCCTCAGTCTTTCCCAGGTGAGGCTGACCTAGTCCTGCTTCAGCTTTCAGACACATCACAAAAATATACCAACGCTTGTGGGGCTTTACAGTATGATAATTGTGATCAGTCCAGGAAGACCTATGAAGAAAATTATTTTTCTTAAGAGTTTGGCTTGAATAGAGTGCAATAAATAAGGCCTAAGACATCAAGCAGCAAGAGAAGGCAAAATATTGGATAACTGCTGGCTATGGCAAAGTGTGTGAAAGCTTCACTCTGGCCAAGGCTTACCTTCGGAGTAGTTGGTTTTCTGACTTAGCGATTTTTAAATGTAGTTTTCTCTGTGTACTTCTGGGATAATACCTGAGACAAGACTATGCCACAGTGAGACATAGTCTGTCTTTATTTGTGTTAAATTTTAGACAAGGGACAAAGCATAATCACAAAAACAACTTAAGCGTGATCAGTGTTACATACAGGCTGCTATCAGTGCTGGGGCTGCCCTCAGGTCTTCCCACTTCTGATCCGGGAAACTCTCTTCTGTTGAACTCTGTACCAGCAGTCTGTGCTCAGTGATGCTGATGAGAAAGTAAAACATCCAAAGCTCACTCGACAGGACTATTGACACTTATCGGCAATAACTATGGTGCCAGGTGTCAGGTGGTGAAGTAAGATGGTGAAATAAGATTAAGATATGAAGAAATTAATTGGCAGAGAATATATGTGTTGCAGTGATTCTCCAAGAAATGGGACTGCAATGCTCATCCCTTCTCAAATCCTGGCTCTATCCAGCGGCTCCTCCTGTAATGCAGTTCTGACAAAAGCAAAGAGCACAAAGACTGCAGGTGTCACTGGCACATTGTCAGAGATTCTCTCTCAGGATACAGGAACACAGGGAGAGGCCTTCTTGGTCACAATAATTACGATAAATGGGAAAATTGAATACCTTAGTTTACATGGAGGCCTGTCATGGGCAAACAAATTTGACTCGTGGACTTTCACCCCAGTAAAAGAAACACGTGGACCTACAGGAGCGAGTCCTGCGGAGGACCACGAAGATAATTAGGGGTCTGGAGCATCTCTTAGGTGAGAAGGGGCTGACACAGCTGGGGCTGCTCAGCCTGGAGAACAGAAGGCTCTGAGGGGGGCGTGTGTGTATCATACCAAGGTTTATAGATATCCGATGGGAGGGTGTAAAGCAGACACAACCAGACTCTTCTCAGTGGTGCCCAGTGACAGGAAGAGAGGCAATGGGCACAAAATGAAACACAGGAAATTCTGTCTGAACGTAAGAAAACACTTCACTGTGAGAGTGGTTGAACATTGGAAAACAGGTTGCCCAGAGGCTGTGGCATCTCCATCATTGGAAACATTCAAAACCTGGCTGGACATGGTCCTGGGCCACCTGCTCCAGCTGACCCTGCTTGAGCAGGGGGGTTGGACCGGATGATCTCCAGAGGTCCCTGCCAACACCAACTATTCTGTGATTCTGATTAATTTAATGTATTGCCCATTAACACAAACCTTTAATTACTGATTCAGGTATTGGAAAACAAGGAAGACATAAGCAATTAAACAAACACTTTGGGAAACACCTTTTCTCTCCTTTCCTCCATCTAATGGGATATTTACCATGAGTACGGTAAATAACTTTAAATAACTGTCCTGAACGTCTGAAGTTCTAAAGGTTGCCTCCTATCTATGCACTTGTACTGAAAAAAGTACACAGAAAAACCTTCGTTGTCAAAACAACCGCCATCATAGCGGAGCAAAGACAAGCACGAATGCGAGACATTAGCCCTATTTCAGACTCTGACATAAAGATAAGCAGGAGTTTTAAAACAGGAAATCTAACAAAGCCTATAACTTTTGGTACACCTACTGTTTTAGACCAGAAACAGTAGTGAAAACAGAACGTGATTGAAAAAACAAAAACTCTCTTTAGCAAATACCCTGGTCATATTTAATATTTATTTTCTTAATTCTCCCCAAAATATTGTCGACTCTACCGGAGATCCTGCAGGTGTTGTTGATGCTGCGGTGCCCTCTGCTGGGTCTGGCGAAGACGCAGGACTGACAGTTACTGTTAAATCATGGCGCTATTAAACGTGCAGGTGCCGAAAGGACTAACGCGGCCCCAAGCTGCTGATCGCGGGCACCTTGGGCGGGACGGTGCCAGCCCGGCGGCTCAGGGCTCTGCCAGACCCCGCCGCCTGCCCAGGCCGAGGACGGGGACCCCGCGCCCCAGCTTGAAAAGTCAACAGATTTTCAAAGATTCAAAGATCTGAAGGCTTCCGTGAACATTTATTTGTTACATATATATATATATATATATATATATATATATCTATATATATATATATATATATATATATATCTCCCTTCAGTTTCACGGACAGGAGCCTCACAAGCTTCCGACACGTCTTAGCTGCCAGCGCGAGACCGAGACGGGCGCGCGAGTCATCACCGCTCCCAGAGCAGGGCCTGGCCTTTCCGGAGGTGCCCTGAACACCCCGCACTGCTTCTCACTCACGCTTGCTCTTGGCTCCCTTTCCTAAATAATCTGTTTTCCTAACTAACAGCGAGTGTTTCTAATTAAGTCTTAAACCTTATTCTCTCTCAGTACGATTATTCTCAGACATGACAGCATGCTGCAGGTGGACAAAAGGAAGTTATTTATCAAATATTACATTTGAAACATTGATAAAACCACAGAACAAATGAGCAAATGCATTTGTAAATTATTTTTCCAGCTCTCTCAGGTGGGTGAAAAAATGGAAGAGATTACTCATTGACTTTTTTAAGAAATACATCTTAAATAACAAGTTTTCAAAGTATTTTTTAACTAGCTCCGCCACTAATCCTAGCTGCTATGCTGGTTTGGACAAAAAAAGATAAAAGTAACACTTTTCAAAGGTATGAGCATAGTTTGAAAACACAACGTGGTGATAGCTGGTAAGAACATTTTTCACTAAGTGAACTATTTTTTCTTTGGTGCCTTGAAGAAGGTAACACAAACTTGCTGAAAATTTCATCTAAGAGACAATTAAAAAAACATGACTTCAGTGGGCATCAGGAAGATGATGTAAGTGCAGGCAAAAACTCTTTCAGCGGCAGGAGCAGGGCAGGGGCAGGAGCAGGGGCAGGGCAGGGGCAGGGCAGGGGCAGGGCAGGGGCAGGGGCAGGGGCAGGGCAGGGGCAGGGGCAGGGGCAGGAGCAGGGCAGGGGCAGGGGCAGGGCAGGGGCAGGGGCAGGGGCAGAGGCAGGGGCAGGGGCAGGGCAGGAGCAGGGCAGGGGCAGGGGCAGGGGCAGGAGCAGGGCAGGGGCAGGGCAGGGGCAGGGGCAGGGGCAGGGGCAGGGGCAGGGCAGGGGCAGGGGCAGGCTGGCCATGTTCCAGGCTTCAGAAGGCACCAGAAAATTTTCCCTCTACTCTGTGTGGTAATTTGAGCATCTTTCCCAGATGCTGCAAAAACCGCACCCCGTTGCCCAGCCCTGCCCCGCAGGCAGGCGGCTGCAACATCCTGGCATTCATTGCTGCCAGAACTGCAGTACCCGCAGCGGCAGGACCCACCGCTCTCCTCTGCACCGTTGCAGATTATCAGACCTCCCTGCAGCATCTCCGGGTGTGGGAAGCTCCCTGCCGCCCTCCCGGGCCTCTCCCTGCGGCCGTGGCGCGTCTGCTCCCACCTCTTCAGGAGCCCCACCAAGACCCCGGTGGGCAGCGTCCCCCTCCCCGCAGGCTTGCGTGCCCCCGGGCTGGGGACGCGTGGGGATCGGCATCCCCTGCCCTGCAGCTGCCCCTTTCCCACTGCCAGGACAAGGCGAACCAGCCGTCGTCCTCCTGGCTTTGACCTATTTAACCTTTTATTGTACCGTATGTTGCACTCCCTTTCTTTCAGAGTGCTTACAGGATTCACAGCACCCCTGTTTTTAACCTGAAGAAGCACCCGGTGAGGAAATCCGATTTCAGGCTTTTACTGTTTAACACTGCAGCCTTTGCTGTATGTGTATGTAGTGACATGGACACAAGGAGAGGGATCTTTTTGTAAGATCTTTTCTCAATTCTCTCAGATAATTATCAAGCTAGGACGAACGTACCTAGTACCTAGTACATGTACTAGGACAAACGTAAGGGTCGGGGTACATGTGCGCACATGTACCATTAATGACTGCTGGTGCCTTTCTCCACAACAGTCCCCAGCCTTTGTCCTGAGTTCAAATGACTGTGTGGACCCTTGGAAAAGTGCTTCTTGCACAAAGTGTCTCCTTGGTCTGCTTTTGTTCTGTATACCTGCAAGCACAGGCTTCACGCCAATGTGATGACTCCAAAATGTCTTGTTTCTGTGAGTCTCTGCTGCAACTCTTCAACATGTAAACCCTGGTGAGAGACGTTATAGTTTGTTTTCATTGGTGCATTTCTACTCTCCACTTCATAAAGTGCTAGAGCTCCAGAAGCCCATTTAGTGGTATTTAGTGTCAGCCCTGGATGCTCCATAGCCCGGGAGCTGCATGCCACAACTTGTCTTTCCACTGGCCTCTTAGAAGTACCTTATATTTGTTAATCTGGTATCAGTGCCTGGTAATAAAAGGGGTGACAGAGACTTCCATGTTCCAGGTGCCTTCACAGATGTCACATCAAAGTAGGGTTTCTCAGCCACTGGCCTCCTACAGAAGACACAGCCAGCCACAGGTAGACTGAGCGCAGAGACCACACGCAATCAGCCACCACAGTCCTCCAGGACATTAAAGGAAACCGAATCCCCTTGCTGTGAATCCCCAAGGGCTTTTCCCCTCAGCTGGTTTGCTGCAGTCCCCTGTCCCTACATCCAGCCAGTAGCAAAGCTAAGTGCAAATGCCAAAGATACACGTGCAGACGGAGCAGCGGCATTACTGGCACCCACACAGACACCCCCAGCACCTGTGTAGCCATGACCACCACCGCAGCCCTGCTCCTCCTCTCCCACTCACCAGCACAGGAGGTCACATGTGTGCAAACCCCTGGGTCCCAACCCAAAAACACCTCCACAGCCCTCGGACCCAGGCCCGGGCCCTGGGCCTTGTTCACTCGGTCACCAGTTCTACTCTGGGGTCTTTCCAGGTGTCACATAAAAAGGGGCTTCTTCGGGCAGCATGGTGCTTGAAGGGTTGCTGTTTTATCAGCATCTAACAATAATAATTTCTTATTAGGAATGATTAGATTGAATTTTGTAGGAAGGACTGCTCCTCCCATTTCCCAGCTACTTCATTCCACTAAGTCTCATACTGATTTTCAGCATGTCGCTGTCTCCCTGACTGAACCAGTTGCTTCTGTAATTAGAGCAGTTGGTCACTGTGCAGGACAGCTGAGCTGGCAGGGTACCACCGTGGTTCTAGCAGATGAGGATGCTGATGCGTCGTCTGCCTCCCGGTCTTCACAGTGTCCTCACACCTAGCAAACGGAGCGGATGTGCCCATTTGGATGCAGAACTTGCGGTGTGGAGGTAACTGGTCGTACAGTGTCTTGGCATGAAGCTGCTTATTCTTTGTTGATTTGTTTCCATAACCACAGCAAACAACATATGGTAGATACACAACCATTCAGTGTATAAAAACCTCCCATGTGGGAAGAAGGATAAGAATTGTTGCACTTACCACAGCAATGCACCCCACATGCAGCTCGGAGATCAGTGCTGTACTTAATGTCAGCAGTAAAACAAATTGATTGGATTGTTAGTTTTCCCAGATGCAAACCATAATTTGCAATTTAATTTTAAAGTCACAATACTGCCTCCTTTGGGAGCAATATGATGTGCTGGAATTTGCCTATTAGGTCTTTTTGGAAATTGAAAGCAAATTGACATGCACCTTTTCACACTACTTGGTGGGTGGGTGCTGGGTGCGTGTATGGTGAGGTTCATTTGCAGAAAATTTTAGCTTCTGATGACTTAGTCACTCTACAGCTTTATTTCACTATCTCTCTGCCCTGCCAAAAAACAGTGAGTAAACATGCAAGATAAATGAGATAGCTGAATCCCCGGCTGGCCTCCCTATACACAATCCCCCCCGAGTTAACTTCAGATGAACGAAAAGAGCCTGGATCCAAGGTGTGCCATTCCGAAAGTAAGTCCGATATGAGGATGCCCTATGGTGTCAGAATGGGTAGGATCATGCAGCTGAAGAGTTTAGGAGATTAAGATTTTAAAATAATTGCTGCCCTGCATTTGCTCTCCATTTATCATTCATCATCCTCGCTGTTTCACCTTGCTGTTTCACCATACTCTACTGTCCTTGATTTCTCCTCTCCTTTAGCTCCCAGCCTTCACAAGTTTCTAGTTTTTCTCCCATCACTCCTTCCAGTACATCAGCTGTCCTTTCCCCTGGAGATCGACCCCCCCCCCCTTGTCTCCGAGGTTTTCATTCCAGTCCTCCTTCCCCGCACGGCAGGCGAGACTCGCTGCAGGACTGTGAAGGCAACGCGGTACGTGTGTCCTTTCACCTGGAGTCGGAGGAGCAGGAACTTGCTGCAAGTGTGAAGCAAACAGCTGCACCCAGGTACTGACAGTTTCCATTTTGACACCCCTGCTAGCGAACCGCGGACACGGGAGGAGGAGAACAGCGCAAGGCAGCCACGCGATTAAAAAGCCGACGGCTTGTTGCAGCTTGGCTTGTTCTGCAAAACCTAGAGAATATGTAGAGCTCTCACCTATCCTGTCTTTCATCTCAGAAAACTCCATGTACGGGAACAGGGGCTCCAGCTTCTGCACTGAACCTCGTGGCAGGGTGCTGCGCTATGAACTGTGCTACACGACGGAGAAGTGCCGCAGCCCCAGCAGAGCGGGAGAGGTGCCCAGGGAGGAGTACGGCACCAGCCCAGCAGCGGCTGGAAGTCTGTTTTTCTCCTGTGCTGAACTGTGGGCCCATTGCCAGCCTTTTTCTAATGCCAGGTGTTATACAGAAATGCAAACACCAACATTTGGTGTCATTTGCTTTTACACATACCCTTGCAGTGTCTGCTGGCACTTGCTGTATCCTCCCTTTGGGAGGAAAAGAGGCCGATGTGGGCATAGCGCGGCTGATCCCAAAGTCAGAGCTCCCCACCGCTGCTGCGGAGACTCTCGACAGCACCCGGGAAGGTGCAACCCCCTCGCACAGAGTGAGACAACAGGAGCTTGTTCCTCCTCATGTCTGCTCCTCTCCGGGCCAGCTGCTAGACTGCTGTCCTGTTAGGCTTCACTGCAAGCCAAGATCATTTTCCCCATTAAAATGCAAAGAGCGGCATTTACATTGTTAGCAGGTTGATGAAATTTCTTACAGCAACAATTAAAATAAATGTCATGTTTTTAGTGACTGTGCTACAGACTAACCGGTGATCACCACAGAAGAGTGTCTTCCCTTTAACTTCCTGATGCTGTAAAACAGTTTACAGAGGAAAAAACTTCTTTTCTGCATACTGCCAGAGTATTCCCCACCCAACTGTGGTGAAGTATCACTAGCTGAGGTCCCTCAGCCACAGCTAACTGACGTGGGACTCAGTTTTGATTCCAGTTTTTTGAACAAACCTCTCTCTATCCCACAAACCAAATCCAATTCTGTGAATGATTACAGAGCTTTAAAAATATCTCATTCAACTCTTTTTGCATGTAATGTATTCTCAGATTTAATTTTACTAAACACCCATGTGAATATTTCTTGAAGAATTTGCTTCCTATGAAAGACCTTGGTATTTTCCTATTAACTGGGTATCCTGCACTCTTGAATCCTCATCTGCAAGATCTGAAGGATGATTTTTTTTTAAGCAGGGGATAGTTGTAGCTTGGGTACCATAATCTACGTGAAGATCCCCGACGACACCGGTTACGCTGCCTTGCAGCAGAGGCCAGAAAAAGTCATCACCTCCCTCAGACCACCAGTGCGTCCTGAGCACCGGTGTCTGCAGCTGAGAACCCTCTCCGCTTGCCCCGTTTCTCTGGCTGAACCTCCTGCCTTTCACAAGAATGCATCCTGCACACCGTCACGCACTAAAACCTTACCAGAGTGGCTATTTCGTTATCAAGAGCAAACTGAACTTATTTGCAATCTGTGCAGAGCGACTGCGTTTTGTAACTAACAGGTTATCATAGCAATGAGTCTGATTATCTTCAATGTTTACAGGTAGCTGTAGTCTGCTATTTCTCCTTTATAATTTTGCGATACACTGTAAAATTTCTATAAAGTACTTCTACTAATGGCATATATTAGGAGCATATTCATTATTTTAGCACTTTCACAGCTGACATTTATATAATGCAATTCTGGAACAGCCATTTGAGTATAGTGTATTAGCAACTACCTCATCAACTATCCAAAGTTTCACATTTATTAGGCATGTGAGTGGATAATTGAAGCTGACCAGTTTCTGCATGTAAGCACTGTTTGGGATACCAAACAAAAACTGAGCCTTTTCTGCAGATACGTATTTTTGTATGGCTTATTTATATTTTATTTTGAAATAATCTACATATAATTATTCTATATTACTTTATGTTTCAATTATTCATGGACTAGTTCACACTGGAGAGAATATAATGGAAAAGTGCAGTTTTCATTTCTCTTTTTGCTTGTATTCTTCAAAGACTCAGTTAAATGTTCTAAAATTCTCAATCCAGCCATTCAGTTATGTTATTCTTTAGTAGCAAACAAGTCATTTGTCTTGTGCAGTATATCAAAATCTTCTTAGAACACTCCTCAAGCCAAACATCATTCTTGAAATGAAAACCTAATAACTCCAGCTGGTAGCTTACCAATACGCCTTTTAACTAGAGAGGTGCAAGAGAAAAGTATCTTCTATCATTCCACTTTAATGTCCAGAGCAGATATTATATCATCTGCTATATTGGAAGTGCACAGAATCTTCCAGATTGCCTACCCTGACTAGTTTACTTAAGTCTTTAAAAATACTTCTGTGAGTAAGATTAACAACCACCCAGGGCATCTCTAATTTTCATAGTTTATTAATTTGCCATAATCCCCTGTAATTCAATACTGGAAGCTTTTGATTTAAGATATTACATGCTGATGAGACCTCTATAATGAAATTGATTATACTACTTAAAGTGGTTTTAAGAATACTTTTAATTAGGGCAAAACTAAAAAAAAAACTTTAATAATCAAATTAGACTATTCATAACTTAGAAACATCCACTTTTCAAATAACCTGCAATTTAAGACAGTCTACAATAGTGTAACAAATGGCAAATCCACAGTATAAGCACCATTCATCTTAAAAACAGATCTCAGAGGTAAGATTTGGAGCACATACGGTCTCCTTGGTGGTCCTGTATCCCTCCTACTTGCTCAATGGAGGTAGGTAATTTAGCCTTTGATTTTATGACCCATTATTATTGATTTGTTAGCAACCTACACACTTAATCCAGGAAGAATTCCAAATTCTTTTATTTCCTGTAGCTGCGTCTCCAGTCGCCCATTGGCAGTGTCCCTCAGCACCTCCCCAGGACAACTCCCCAGGCACGACTGTCCCCCACTCCCCACCAGAGGCAAGCGGACGGGGCCCTTCTGGGAGCACTGATTTGCTGGCTGTATGAAATGAGCAGCCCACGTTTTCTCTTGGTCAACAACTTTGGAAGAGTTGTTGTGTCACAAGGATGCTACAGAATTAAGTCATTTTTCCAAAGGAATAAGTGGCCAACAGAAGAGTCCTTTGTGGTTTATGCTGCTAAAGAACCATTGACCAAACTCCCGAGCTAGGTCTAAGCTGGGGTACACTCTCTGGCCCCAAGGAGCAGTGTCAGAGCTGGGTTTATAATCACACAGATAAACACTATCCCACCTTCTTTCCAACGCAGGACAGCTTCTGCTGTATTGCTTGTTGGGAGTGATTCCTGCTCTGTGCCATCCCCCTTATAACCATGTCCAAGCATTGCCTGAGGCAGTCCAAGCTGGTATGAGCCAAAATCGTGCCAAGAGCAAGCTAGCAATTACCCAGAGCTCAAGCCCTTTCTTGCTGCTGTTCAGATTGCTGGCTCACAGGCTGCCTTTCAGACTCTGTTTTCTTGGGAAGGGGGAGGTTGTTTGTTTTGGTCTGGGGTTTTTTTTGCATAAGAAGAAGACATTCCTCTCTGAGCTGAACGATTATTTACCTTCTCAAGGGAAATTAAAGGGAAAGAAGTAGGCGTCTATTCCAATGGCAGCCAGATTGCACTCACCAGTGGAAGAAGCTCTTCAAAGCCAAGAACCCATCAGCAAAACCTCCACAGATAACAGACCTGGCTGGAAAAGTCAGAGAAACTGAGCAGCTCAAGAACTCTTGTGCTTTCGGTTTTTGTGTTTACAACAAGAATTAAAGACTGGGATGTTCCTGAGAAAGCATGACCTAGACTCTTACTACAATGCATAATTGCAAAAAGCAGTGCTCAGCAGAGTTGTTACTATGCTTAAAGGTTAAACCTCAGTCATCTCTATTTATGCACACTACAGTCTGTGTCAGCAAAGCTGCATATCAAGAAACATGTGAAGGTAGCTATTAAAAATAATATTGGAAAAGCTCCAAAGCTAAACAAATGCATAACCTCAATTTTTAGCGAATCAGGAGGATGATATTCAGCATGGGGATATAGGCAGGAAGGATAATGAGGTTGAAAATTTGGAAATAGCAATGACCAGTGAAAGGGGATACTTACAAGTCACATCCCAGAATTTAGTTCTTTTAAACAGAGAAATTTAATTATCCTAGATAAATCAACACCTGCTTTTCAGCCTGCCTCATCTAAAGTAAGCAATTGTTTTTAAACAGCCATCCATTATGAATCCAATTACTAATATCATTTCCACAAAAGCATTTAATGTAACACAAGATTGCCTTTTAAAAATTCACAAGAGGAGAACACGATGCCCAAGGGGGAAATTTTATTGTTTAAAATAACCTGCATGTTAAGTTGATACTCCAGTTTTATTATAAGTTATATGAGAGGATTGCACTGAATTTGTTTAAAAGCAACAGCAATAACCATATGGCATAAAAATCAAAGGGCTGAACTACTTGAGTAGTGCATAAAATGCCTTTATTATGCAAAACATAAATAACCACTCATGCAGCAGCAAAAGTATCTTCTAAAATGCTACAGCAAGAAAAAACTCATGAGATACATTTTCACCTCCTTTTCTACCAGCTGACCTAAAGCCTTTGAAGGCTGTGCGGTGACCAAAGTGCTAGTGCTAACAGCAAAGACACCCACCGTGGCCATACCGCTTACGGAAATGTAAGGGGAAGGACGTGGTCCCTGCAGAAGCGGGTGTCCATCTGGGGTGGAGGTGGGACAGGAGATGCTGCGGCGCTCACCAGCAGCAGCAGCTGCTAGCAGATGCAGCCGACAGACGCAGCAGCTTGCGCAGCAGGGCACGAAGAAGGGGTCCTCATCTCCTCTCCGGGCAGCGTGCACGTTCTCGGGGTGGCTGTGACACACAAGGTGCGCTCCCCAGCAGCTGCTGCAGTCACCGTCCCTACCGCGTCAGAATTTCCACCCAGACAGACCTTCCGATGGAGGATGCAGCTCTGCAAGCCTCAGGCTGCAAGGAGTGGCTGGGGCCTCTCCGTGACCTGGGGCTGACGGTCATCTTTCCTGCAGCGGGTGTGCTGCTGCCAGTGAGCTGCGTTGCCAGGTGAAGGAGTTAGGGGAGGAAGTCGGCTGGCTGCAGAGCACCAGGGAGGACAAGTGCTCTTTAACTTAGATCAGCAAAGACAAAAAAATCAAAGTAGCAGAAATGCACACAGGAGCTCTTCATGGCACGTAACACCAGCTGTATCGTCTGGTGCAGGCAATCTGATGCCTCTATGACTGGTTCTTATCCGTGCTGATACTGCCTTTCCCAGGCAGCTTTGCCAAATGTACAACACCAGAGAACAGAAATAATAGGTGACAGGGAAAGATATTGTGCAGATGAAAGAAATCCAAACAGTGGATAGACAAGTAGTATCTTGAAGTCCAGTGATACTCTAATGTATTTCAGAAGGATAAAATACATAAAACTTTCATAAAATATTTTTGGTTTGACAAAGGCACAAAACCAAGTACAGAATTTGGATGAGTAATAGAGGCTTGACACTGTGCAGGGCTGTGCAATCTCATGGTCACTGATGCCTGCAGGGACCTGGAAATGCTTAGTCCTTGCATGACTGAGCCCCTGCTGAGAAAGGGACAGTGAAATATTTTAAATGTTAAAGACAGAACTTACTCAGGATATTTTCTGAGTACATCTAGGCATACTGAGTTATATTTTCCTTTCCAGGTGAATGGATATGAATCTACTCAAGTGAGCAGCATCTGAAATATATCTGAAAAAAATTTACCTACATGAGCATTTGTCCTTGGTCTAATATCCCCTTGACCAAGGGGACATTAGAGGTATGTAGGATTCTAACATGGGATGCCTTCTCTCCGATACTCCAAAATTCATCAGGAAGTATTTAATACAGTTATTACTGGGTCAGAGTATGTCACCCATACTGTGCAGGAGGCCAATGATCGTAACATTAATGTTCTCTTCTTGCCTAAAAGCTGCAATACCATACTCTTCTGAACTTGTCCAGCATATAGGTGATTGATTCATGTGATCTGTTATATGCTGGAAAAGATGTGGTTTAAATACATCTTCCATACAGTGTTCAATGCTGTTTAAAACTGTAGAAGTGGATTGTGACTTACAGCCAAAACTAAATTCATCTAAGCTCTTTTCATATAAATGATTAGCCTAAAAATACTTCATTATTGTATGCAATATAGCTGATGACAGTTGTCATTGATTTCTCTCAGTTTTTCTGTTCTATTGCTAAGGGTCTTTGTTTGGTTTGTTTTTTTAAGAAATAAACCATGTCTTATTGGACATTAAAATAAGGAAAATCTTTCAGACACAAATCATCTGTATATTTTCAAGCCACACACAAAAAATACTCGTATGTAAAAATCAGCTGTTTACTTGCCTTGCATGATCAAATGCATGCAAAAGGGTGTGCTCTGGTAATGAGTTCAAAGCTGGTATGAAAGTTTGACTCATAGCCAACATTTTCATAATCTAGGCTTAAATTTAGGCCCATACATTTGAAAATATCTTATGTTAAATCCACAAAAGCTGGAACTATTTAGACGAAAAGGAATATATTTTCACACATCCTGAATAACAGTGTGTCTAAAAGGAAGAGGAAAGGTATACTACTACGAAACTGGCAGTTTCTACTGGAATACTGTTTGCAGTTCTAAAAATCAGAGATGTTTGAGCAGTGAGACATAAGAACAATTAAAGTATGGAAGAGTTATCTTATAGCGAAAAGTTAAAAGAAATGAATCTGTTTCAGTTACTAAGGAGAAACTTGATCTCTGTCTATACGCATGCATATTGGAACAGAAATGGGATGACAGAAACTGTTGGTATAATACAGTAGATAGGGAATAGCACCCAATGCTACTTGTGAGAGCAAGCAGAAAGCAGACTATTCAGTACAGAAATAACACCTGTTTTTATACTTGAATATGTTAGGTTATATGATTAAAAAGCTCACCCATGCACACACACACAAAGCAGCAGAGTAACAAGGGCGGGTGGGGGAACCTGAGTAATACCCTGCCCCAGCTGCTCCCAGGGCCACCGCAGGAGAGCCGTCAGCCCACAAAAAGCCAGACTGAACTGGCACCAGAGCAGACACAGTGCCTGCAGACACATTTCTAGTTAGACCGCACTTCTCAGACCCTTCTCATGTGCTTTTCTTTGCTATTCCTAACTATTCCCATGAATAAGATTTGCATTTTTGGCCAACATTCCAGGAAAATTGTTCTTAATCGCTTGGCATTCAAATGCAAACATAAGTACCAGTCTGTAATTAAGAGTGCTTTCTGTTGTTCTATTTTTGTACAGTTTTCAGTCCTCCACTCACGGTAAAAAGAACACAATGACTGAAACGAATAATCAACGAGAATACTAAACAGCAAGAACTAAAGTAATCACAGACACTAAAATCTGTTCTCACAAATTGTCTGCAGAACATGTAGATAAATATTTTGTCATTTATTACCCGCTTTAAAACTGACAAAAATGTTTAATTAAGCAAGTAACTTATTCGCTGTAAAATATGTATACTACATTTGTTTCCAGGCAGATCCCTAAACAGGACAGACATATTTTGGAAGCACCACCAATTATTACCTTCCAGAGTTACAAGTGGAGAGGAATTTGGATTTCTTCAGAAAGAAGGGCTGCACTTAGACTGAGTATCTGTCATCAACAGAAAAAAACTGTAGCGCAGGGTAAATTCTGAGAAACAGTTAATTTCTGAATTGATGGGTGATTCTCTTTCCCATAAATCTAGGTGGTTTGCCTGGACTCCCAGGCCCCTGGCAAAAAGCATCTTTCAATTATCCTAGTGAAAAGCTGTTCACACCTAAGGACTGCCTCCACCAAGGGTGAGCCAAATGGACACTCAAGAACCCCCCGGGGGCAGGGGAAAAACAGCACAATCCCAGTGTTAGATACCCAAGAACCCTTTTTATATTGCAGTTGCATTTGACAGGCATTATTCAATGTAAGTAATTTACAGTGCAAACAAGACTTAACTGAAGTGAGTGAGACTGACCTTTATAAAGGCAGAACGCAGAACACGTATGCTTTATATTCACAAACGACAGCAGAGCACTACATTTACAGGTGTTATCTTTACGCTGGCAAGCTTTTGGACTTGTTGAGCAGATATCAAACACTCTAAGCATCTGTCCAGGAGCAGAGACATCAACCGTATACAAACAAGGGACAGCTTTCAGAAATATGTTTTTCTCCTGTACTTTCCTGTCCATAAGATACAGAAATTCGATTAGCCACTATCACAAGAAGGAGACTGTTGTACCAAACCATTGTACACCCTCTGATATAAGAAATGGTTCTGGATTGCAAACTTGTCCGCACACAGCCCAGCCACAATGCAGCTGCAACCCACCAGAGGCATTCTGGATACTTGAACAAAGCAGCCTCGTCTGCTCGGCCTCGCTGCCCAGCACTAGCACTATCATTACAGGAAAGTAAGAAACTACTGAAGCCCTGGGAGACACCCAGCAGGAGATGCTTTAAGAAGAAAAGTTAAAGTTTGGGAAGCATGAACAGCAAGGCAGCAGACCCATCTGCAGGAGAACGTCTGCTTTCCTGACAACGGCCAGAGACAGCTCTGCTGCCCACGAGCACAATTTCTGATGCCAGCAAGCAGCGGAAAAAGCAAATTCTCTTGAGTATCAGACGGGAATTCTAGATACAGAGACTGTCTACTGCTGAATCCAATACAGTAATAGTAATGTTTTCCAAATGAAAAGAATAGTTATATTGACCAGTAAATTAAAACTTAAATAAAAGAATGAGAAATTGTTAGTCAGACTTTGAGATTTGTAGTCCCTACTCATTATGTTAGCTTCTGTTAATGAGGTGGCAAACAGTAAAACAACAACAGAATTTGTTCTCTACACTGCACTGAAGCCGTATCAGCAGAAGTAAATTACTTAACGGAATTTTATCATTAGTACCCTTGAACAATGCACCATGCAAAATGTTATTTTTACTAAGGTTTATTGTAATCTTTAGAGCAGCCTGCTATAAAAATGCTTTAAATACTTTGCCTGAGGCCTATACCAACCATCTTAATTATTAAGTGATCCATTCATCATGTGTTCACCATGTTCATGACATGAACTATAAGTTAAATGGTAGAATTTACATTAAAGAATGAGTTTTAAAAGCAAATTCTAGTCACATATCAACTTCTGAGCCTAAGTCTCTTTCAAAACTTAACACATTTTCAAAGCTTAACACTCTTTCAAAGCAATTACATATTTCACATGTATTACAAGTAGCATATCGTTATGGCAGTGTTAAGCCTGCTTCACTGAGTTATTTGAGAGACTGCTGGAGACAAAATGTTTCATAAATACATTGAAATTTAGGGGACAGTTGCCCCTTGTTATAAGATTCCCTCCAGTTCTGCTTTTCAAAAGATAACTAATGTCAAAAGTGACCAGATTCCATTACTTTTAACTCACAAATACAATTAAATTTGATTAAATAGTGCAAAAGCCATTGAATAGTGTAAAGCCTCCTGTAAAGTACCAAGTCAAAAACTCCTGGGCTCCCAAGCACTCTGGCTGCAGGGACAACGTTGGTCCTGCTGGTAAACTATAAAATTGGCTGCCGTTATCTCTAAATGTTTCCTCCTGCAAATGCTTCAGATATAAAAAGCTGTATGTCCTTCAACTGAATTACATTTCAGCACTCTGCTCTCCTGAGTAACAATGAAAACCTCAGATGAAGTGTCCATGCCAAACACGTCTGGGACAGGCAGCCCAGCTCAGCTCAGCTCCATGGCCTTCACCACCACGCAGAAGCAAGACAAACCACGTCATAACAGCATCACCGGCAGCCCAGGAAAAAACAGTATTGCCACTGCTGGCAAGAGGCACAGGACTCAGTGCTGACTTGCGAGGCCCCAGTCCTGGCCTACCGGGCCTGTTGCCAACTTGTTAGGAGAACTTGCTGTGTGAATCAGAGCTTGGTATCAGGTGTCTCTTGTTATGATATGATCTTTAAGCCTGAAATAAAAGCAAAGCCCTTGAAAAAATGGGTGCAAGTTGAAGGCAGTGGCCCACAGGACTATAAACAGCTCATTAATGGTCAATTGCTGGTCACAGAAGAAGCACAAGCTCAAGAGCAGGGAAAAAAAGCTGCTTTGAACATAACTAAGAAAAGAAGATGCTGAGTAAAGAAAAGAATCCCCCCCCCCCCAAAAAAAAAAAAACACCAAAAAACAGCTGAGCAAAAGGACAAGGACTGACGTGGCCTGGGAAAGTAACACTCTCCAGCATCAGAAAGTACACATAATTCAGGGTTCAGAGGCCAAAGGCAAAGACTAGCTTAGAAACACAAGCATCTTACAAAAGGACAAGATCTTAAATGTAGAGAGAGAGGGTTGTTGTAGGATCATCATGGGATCTTACGGCTGTGAGTGGGCCACATCCTTCAATGACCCTGGCTCCTCAAGGACTTTTTGGCCGGCCAGGCAATCATCCAGGACCAAGTACACCAGTACGTGCACATCTGACAGTGTTTGTGTCTGAGCGCGCTTTCTTCAAATATTGTATACAATTTTTCTTTGTAATGCCTCATTTAAGCCTTATTGCATACACATTCAATTTGTCTATTTACTCTTTTGGATAACAACAGATTTGTTCACTCTCCATTTGCAAATACGCTTGAAGAAAGGCAATCATGGATCCATGTTCACATTGTCCAGTGTATAGACAAATATATCCATTAGATAACAGATACTGATCAATACACAAGACTTGATTAATGGAAATCACCAAAGATGTGTCAGTGTTGCTAAATTTCCAGACTCACGGAAGACGCCATTAACCCTCCTTAACTCGGGATATAACTCCAGAGCTGGGGGAACAACAACGTACTGCTGCTTCCTGCACTTCAAGCAGTTACTTGACAAGATTCTTAAAGTTTAGGAAGAACATCTATTATAATCTCCACATTTTCAGTTTCCAGTACCATTGAAAAAGATATTCATTGCCATTTTATGCTCAGCCTGCCTCACTGAAGCTGTTTCCATCCCTCTTACCCTATTCATGCTCTGTGACAGAACGGCGTGACTTGGTGTGTGTGTTTCAAGGTAACCGACAAGCTTCCTCTGACTCCGTTACTGTCCAAAATACTCCAAACCCTTCTAACAGCTGGGCACCACAGGGCACCAGCACCAGGCGGGGGCCGGCACCAGCCCTCGCTGTCCCGGTTCGGGGGCTTGTGCCGCAGCAACGGACACGAGCAGCCACAGCCATGGGGGCGGCAGCAGAAAGCTGCCCCCCACCCACTGGTGCCCTCAACAGCGCACTGCATGCACAATGACGTGCCTAGGACATATATATATAGACATATATACATATATAGATGTGCTCCGTGCGCACCGACGTGCTGAGGACACGCTGATGCCCAGCGCCCCGAGGCTGCTGCCTCCCCTGGGACGCGCAGTGCCCGTGAGCCCCTGCTGCCACCTCCTCCTCCCCGACATGGCTCCGGGGGCAGAGAAGGGTGGAGGGCGCGCGGGAAGGCACCAACCCCCGCGGGCAGCCGTGTGGGGCGGGAAGGGCATGGGCAGAGCCTGCGGGCTGCGCTCGGCGCTGCCGCCGGGCCGTGACGCACCCCCGCCCCCGACGCAGCGCACACGCGTGGAGGCGGCGCCCACAGCCCGAGCTGACGCGGCGGCAGAGCGGGTGGAGGTCGCGCATGCGCCGTGCCGACGCGCCGCTCGCCGCCACCACAGCCGGAGGGGCCCGGTAGTGCGGCCACGCCGCGCTCACTGCCGCCCTGGGACAGCCACGGCGCAGCGGTGCAGCACTGCGGCAGGCAGGGAGGGCTCCTCACACACTGCGGCAGCACCGGGGCTTCCTCACTGAGCCCCGCCGGGGACGCACAGAGCGGAGCAGCCCCGCTCCCAGATGGGAACGGGCGCGAGGGCGCAGCGCCGGGAGTGCCGCGCTGCACTGCGCATGCGTGGGACCCCGCGCTGCAGGACCGCGCTGTGTGCAGGCGCTGGCAGCAGAGCCGCGGCTGCAGGACCGCGCTGCGGACACGCGGGGGCGCCGATCCCCGTCCTGAGCCCTTCCCGCTCCCCCACGCAGCCCTCCTGAGTCCGCCCCTCGGTCCGTACGCGGTGCATGCGCACTGCTCGGCAGCCGCCTCCTGCTCGGTTGGCGGTGGGCGCATGCACGCTGCGCGGCAGCAGCATGGCGCCGGCGCGGGGTGCTCGTTACCCTGGGCCGCGAGGGGAGAGCGCTGCATCCAGAGCTCTCGATTTGTTCTCTTGTCCTCTGCATACTCCCCTTTCCACACTCTACACCCCAGGGCTCTCCCTTCAGCTTTCAGCAAGCTGCTGTCAGGAGAGTGGGGGTGCCTCTGCTGCCCTGGCAGACCCAGCTGTCCCTGAAGGGGCTGATGGCCAGGCCCCCTGCCCAGTTCCTGCAGGACCACAGCTGCAGGCCCTGGGGCTGGGATGAATGCCAGGGGGAGCTGGGTGGCAGGACAGGCCCCAGGTGGGGCTGATGGCAAGGGCAGGCCCACATCTGGGGGCTGGGGCCGCAGTTGGGGGGAGCTGGCACTGGGGCAGGACCTGGGCAGCAGAGCTGCCGTGGAGCACGACCCGCCGGCCGCCCCGCGGAGAAGGTGAGTGGGGCCAGGGGAGGCGCGCTGCGGGTCCTGCGTGCGCTGGGGGTGCCGGCAGCTGGGAGCGTGCCAGGTGCCGCAGCACCACCGGGGCCAGGGCTGGCGGTGCGGGCCGAGGACGTGGTGGGGAAGAGGGGTGCCCCAGGGCCACGGAGGCGAGGGGAGGAAGGGGTGCGCCGGGGCTGTGGTGCGGTTTACTGCGCGGTCGGAGGAGCGCGGGGGGGGGGGGTCTCCTGTGTCAGCTCGGGAGCGTGTCGGGGAGCGGGGGGAGGAGGGATCGCGGGGGGCGGCCTCGGGAGGGTCGTGGAGGGGCAGGGGCAGTGTCGGAGCTGAGGCGGGGCCGGTCGCGGGGGTGTCGGGGGAGCCCCGGGCCGGTGGTGGGGCTGGCGGGGCCGCGCTCGGGGCTCTGCGGCGGTTTCCGGGGGGACAGGGGGGAAGGGGAAGGGGGGCGGGACGGAAAGGAACGGAATGTGCCGAGGGTCAAAGGTGCCCCAGCGCTGCGGGTGGGGGGCGGGAGTTGGGGTGCGGGAATGCGGGGAGCCGTAGCTTTCGGCGCGGCATGCCGGGAGCAGTAGTCTTCCGGCACTGGGCTTCCGGTCGGGCATGTTTGTTCTGAGCGTGGCATGCTGGGAGCGGTAGTCTTCCGGCACTGGGCCTCCGGGCGGCCATGTTGCTTGGCATGGCATGCCGGGAGCAGTAGTCTTCCGACACTGGGCTTCCGGGCCGCCCTTTTCGCGTGCACGGTATGCTGGGAGTTGTAGTCTTCTCAGGCGGGGCTACTGGGTGACCATGCTGCGCCTCTCGAGGTGGCCCCGCGGGGGGGTGGTGGCGGCAGGTCCCTGCCAGCGGGGTTCCCAGCAGGCGGCCGCGTGGCAGGCCAGGAGCTGTAGTGCCCGCTGGGTCTGTTCCTTACTGGACATGTGTCACTCACGCCTGAGTCCCCACAGGTCACGGGGGACAGTGGAATGCCCGTTTTTCCCCGGTACAGGGCAAGAAGTGTTTTCCATCTCTGATGGTGTTGCAAGACAACCTTGGAAGCTCAGAAAGAGTGTTCCTGCTGTTTAAACTAGGCAGATGAGGAGAACCCCCCCCCCCCCCCCCCCCATTTCCTGGGAGGAAATAATTCTATAATCAAGGCCATGCTAGAAGTGCTAAAGCCTTAAAGAAATAGTAAATCAAAATGTTTTGTTTTCTATGTAGACGTTGCCAATTTAGCAAAGGAATTCGAGGTATCCCCGAACTGAACTGTCCTCATTATAATACAAGAAAATCACGCCCATAGGTCAGAAAGACTCGTGCCCGGGTGAAGACCCCTCCCCTGAGCATGCGTAGTTTTAAAATGGTGTGCAAGCAATATTAGAATTGTATGTAAATCACTAACCAACCGGTGTAAAAGGGAAAGTTGCAAACCTTGCAACTTGTATAAATGCTACTTGGAAAGCCGGGGCGGGGGGAGTTGCGCTTGATTTGTGGGGAAAACACTGAGCAGCCAGGCTTGCACAACTCTGAAATAAATAAGCAAATGTCTCTCCTGAGCGTGTCATTATTGGCTTAGTGCACAGCGGGCAACGAATCCGCTTTTCGGACAGCAGCGTGACCAGGCAGGGTTGTCCCCGGGGGCTGGGGCTGTCCCTCTTGGAAATGGGGAGGGTGGGAAGAGTAGGAGGGGTGCTGCGGGCTCCTGGGGGTCGTAGCTTTGCTCAGGATTGGGGCCAGTTAGGCAGCTGCTGGGAGGAGTGGCGGTGCTGGGAGGGTACGGTGCGGAGCTGTCCTGCTGTGCAGCGCAAGGGAAAGTCGACCAGCACCATTGCTGTCCGAGGACCCTGGAACAGCCGGAGAGACCCTGGAACAGCCACCCCACGGACACCATGTCGCTGCCTCGCAAGGCCACTGCGTTCAGGTACGTTTGACTACATCCGGCAGAAGAAATGTAAGCCGAAGGATCAGGGCAAATAGCTGCTTGTCTAGGTTTGTTACCTAGCGACGCACTGGCAAAGCTTTTTATGAACACCCGTACTCGATCGAGTGCGTATTCATTCTGTGAATATTAATTACTGCCAGACCGCGTACGTCACTGATGCTTTAAAGCAAGTCCGTGGCACTGGGGTAGCACGTGTAGTGGAGGCTAAATGCAATAATACCTCGTTTTGATGTTGTTCTCTTATACGAAAGCACCTGGAGCAGATTAAGACATTCTCGTACTATTTTGTTTATTGAGTGGACCCCGATACTGGGGAGAAGCTGCCGTGAAGCAGACCTAGTAGTCAGCTTCCTTAGAGAAGGCGTCTTGTCCTGTATTTGAGGGCTTCCGGTACGTTTTGACAGACAGTAGCGAATGACGGGTTTCCTTTGGACCCCCCCCGGGGAGCAGAAAGTTCTGCTGGGAAGGCAAAATGTTTCTTGCGGCTGGGTTGGAAGAAGCTGGCTGCTGATGCAAAGCAGTGACAAGTCTGGGGAGTCACGGGAAGTTTTGAAAAGACAGTCGTTCCCTTTTCTAGAAGGCTATGCACTTCGGTTCCTAATAGCTGTAGTAATGAAGCCAGATAAGCGTTCGGGAGGAGCCCAAGCCACTTTTGTCTAGCGAGTATTTTGCAAGGGGGACAGGAAAGCGCTGCGCCCTGCTCCTTGCTGCCCTCGCGTGTCTGAAAAGCGGCACTGCACGCGGGAGTGGGGGCGCGCATGCGCATTGCGTTCCGGCGCGCTGACTGCTGCCCTCGCGTGTCGACAAGGCAGCACTGCAGCCGCCGGCGGCCACCGCTGCGTACGAAGACCGTGGCAGGCAGCCGGCGCACACGTGCGCGCTGCCGGTCGCCGTGTTCGCCGCTACTCTGCGCTCTCTCGGGGGCGGGTAAGCGAAGGGGCCGCGCTCGTGCCCCCTGCCCGGTGCTCACGGACCGGGAGCGCTTTTCCCGAGAGGGCTTTTCCTTCTCGGTGCTTCCTGGGGGCGCAGGGACGGGCAGTGCCGTCTCGGAGCTGCTCCGCGGCACTCTCTCCCCGGGGCAGCCCCAGCGCCTGCTCGCTGATGCCCGCCGCTCTCTCGGGCGCGGGCAGAGCAGCCTCAGGGCGCTCGCTGCTCGGCCTGAGCGCCGGGGTGGCGCGGTGGGTTGCGGTTCGCGCGCGGGAGCCGGCCGGCTGCAGCGCCGCGCTGCGACCACGCGAGGGTGGGGCCATTGCATCTCGCCTGCCTCGCGCTGCGCTCCCCCGCCCCTCCCGCGCGGTCCTGGGCGGCGCACGCGCGGTGCGGCGGCGCGAGCCCTGGGCGGCCGGCGCACGCGTGGTGCGGTGGCGGGCAAGATGGCGGCGAGCAGGGCGGGTGTTTTCGCTGGATGGCAGCGGGCGAGGGCAGAGGCGGCCTGGAGTCGAGCATGTGGGGGCCGCGGTGAGGCGAGGTGAGGCGAGCGTGTGCCTTTGGGTGGCCATGGGTGTCGGGCTGTGTCCTGCCAGCCGGGGCCGTCGCTGCGTGGAGGCGGCGGGGCGGGGCAGGGGGGGGGAGTCGGGCCCGGCGCCGCGCCGCGCCGCGCCAGGTCTGCGCGGCGCCGGGTCTGCCGGAGCGCGGCTCTGACTCTCCCTTTTGCGTGTGTCGCCTGTAGGGCCCCGGTTCCTTCCCAGCGCGGGCCGGTCCGTGCGCTCGCCCCTGCGGACGCAGCCTGGAGGAGTGTGTGTGGGGGTGTCTGCGCGGGGGTCTGGATGTCTCTAGCAGCGGCACGGCAGCCTGATGCCTCCTCTCGTCTGGGATGCGGGGTCCTTGGTGAGTTCCCTGCTGCCTCCTCTGGCATTCTCTGCGAGCTCATAGATCCCTCCACCTCCTCTCCCCCCACCCCCCGCCCCGCTCCCCTGTCTGGTGGGGTGGGAGACCGGTGGCTCCTGCTGCCGAGCTGAGAGCCACGTAGGGCACCCCTATGTGCTCACTACGCATCTGGGATGGCACCCCCGCCCTGAGGGCCCCGCAGAGTCCCACCCTTCCTGCAACCAGCCCCCTCAAAGCCATTAAACCACCCACAAATCCTGCCCCAACGCCCCCACAGGCCCCAAAACGCCTCCGAGCCCTGCCGCAATGTTGTCACTGACTCCAGACCTTCCCCTGCACTCTGTCCAAGGCCCCAAACATTCCTCAAACTGCTGCCAGACCCAGTCCCTGCAGCAGTGAGGTGTTCTAACAAAGATGGGGTGTGATCTGCATCTCCGCCTCGACTCAGTCCCGCTTTAGAGAAACAGGAACTTACAGCACTTCCTGGTGAAGAGTGTTGACGGGTGGATGCATGGATGACAAAGAGATTTTTCTCTCTTTTCTTCTGAGCCGCCTCTCAGAAGCCTCTGTGTGTGCACGATGTGGCTGATCTGGGATAATCGTGCTGTGCGCAGTGCTTAAGGAGAACATTGCCCTAAAATGGCGGGCTAAGGAATAGCCTAAAAAACCTAAAAGGCTCGGGAAAAGCCAAAGAGAACACCGATGGGCTCTGGGAAGCCCCAGTGATGCTAGCGAAAACAGCGTGGCTTTTAGGCACCTCCTCAGAGCAGCAGCAATGTCTCGCTCCAGCCTATGGGACAATGGGGACTCTTAATTACCGCCTTGAATTAGCACAAGTGTTGCAAAAGCAGAAGGGACTAGGGAGCATGCAGAGCAGGTTATGGACTATATGGTGAGTTTAAACAAGCAACAAGCCCCTCTGCAAACAGAAACAGGTTTAGCCCTAAGTAATAGATGAAGGTAGCTGTGAGTAACGTGAAGCGAAGCGGTGACGTCAGTCACCCCGAAAGCCTCGGAGAAGCGGTCTGAAAATCTGGTACCCTCGCGGCCTCGGCAGTCTTTTTGGTTTGTTTGGCAGGGTAGCCCACCGAAGGGGGACATCTCAAAGAGAAGCAGCAAGACCTGGGGATCCGGTGGTTCATTTTGGTCGTTGCCTGTGAGGCCAGCATCCAAGAGTAAGAGGAAGCTAGGAGCAGTCTCAAAAAGGTAATAGGTTTGAAACAGAGACAGGCAAATCGAGGGCTATCTTTCTTCCACATAGTTAAAGACGGAGAGAGTTGTCGGTTAAGCGCATGCATACGAGGGTTTGCGAACAGTAACAATAACACTGAAGCGGAATAAAAATAAGGTTTCGTGGGAAGATGGCGTTAGGTAGGTATTAGGCGACGTGCCCGCCTGCCTAATAACCTAGCCCTATTTGCTGTGTGTAACGTTTCCAGACTGTTTACCCTGCAACGTATGGTGCAAAGTGCCGTATTAAGACCTTTCCCTTAAGGAAAAGAAGAAGAAAGAAAAGAAAAAAAAGGGGAAAAAAGAAAACAGGGTAAAGAGAAAAAGATCATGCATAAACCTAAGCGTTTCACTGGAAGTAAAACGCTAGTTTTATCGCTTCCTTACAGAGATGGAACCAAGGACAGCAAATGCTGACGAAGAGAAGAGACGGACAAGCGTTTGCTTGTGGTTAATACCGAAGGGACGGGATGAAACAAGGAAGCCAGAATGCAGCGGCCCCTCGATATCACCAGGAACTGCTACAGGAGGAGGCGTTCTGGCACGGGTAACTAAGGTAAGTATCGCTAATGACTGTTAGCAGTTATTTCGGCCTCCCCGAGGCAGCGCTGAGGACTAAGTAACCTGAGGGGCTCTGGCCTGGGTTAGGGCAGAAGTGCAGGCAGGCGGGATCAGGCATTTTCCTCTCAGCTCTCCGAGCTGAATCCTAGCCCTGAAGGAAAAAGCACTGGGGGGAGGCTACTTGGACATCTGCCACGTCGAGGGCAGGGGCAGGAGCTGACCCTTCCCCGACGGACGGACGGACAGACACTGGTGCGGCGGTGACTCTTTGGATATCGCAGGTAAGGGGAGGCACGCTGGTGCTGAGCTCCAGGGCGGTTTGCCTGAACACGATGTCCGGGGCAGGAGGTTACGCATTGTGTCCGGGGCTGGGAGCTGGTCCCCGAGTCCCATGTACTTGGGAGTGCCTGCGCTTGCCAGGGAGCCCGGTGCTGTTCCCAGAGCTGCGGGGAATTTCCCTTGTGTTGCCTGGACCCTCGGGGCTCTTGGGGGTGTTTCCCCTCATCGCGAGGGCAGCCAGAGCCCCTCCAGGGCTGCGTGAGGTCCCCGAACCGCTCCCGGATTTGCTTTTGGCATTCCGCAGTGTCGCTCGTGTGCCTGGGGCAGCCTGCAGGCGCCATCCTGTCAGCCGTGTTGAGCCCTGCGGCGTGCCTGGTGACCCCTCTGGTGTGCGCCAAGGCCCTTCCTCTGTATTTTGGTCTGCCCCAGAGCCCTGCACTTGCCCTCTGATGCCCTCAGGACCCCTCAGTTCACATTCTGGGTTGCCCCCGAGCCCTCTGTGTGGTAGGTAAGTATTGCTAATGACTGTTAGCAGTTATTTCGGCCTCCCCGAGGCAGCGCTGAGGACTGAGTAACCCGTTCCTACCCTGTGGCTGCTGTTCCCTGTATCTGCCTTAGCTTTGCTTTGGCTGTTTCTCTTTTGTTTTGTTATCGTACACGCAGCTACGGAAAGGAATAGATGTCATACTTACTTTTTTAGATTAATTGCCACGGCTGAAGTTGAAGAGACCGAGAAACGTAAGCCCCGAAGGGGCACATCTTGGAGAGAGGGGGCTAGACCTAGCGATCCAGTTGTTCGTTTTGGTCGTCGCCTGTGAGGCCAGCATCCAAGAGTAAGAGGAAGCTAGGAGCAGTCTCAAAAAGGTAATAGGTTTGAAACAGAGACAGGCAAATCGAGGGCTGTCGTTCCTCCACGTAGTTAAAGACCGAGAGAATTGTCGGTTAAGCGCATGCATACGAGGGTTTGCGAACAGTAACAATAACACTGAAGCAGAATAAAAATAAGGTTTTGTGGAAGATGGCATTAGGTAGATATTAGGCGACGTGCCCACCTGCCTAATAACCTAGCCCTAATTGCTGTGTGTAACGTTTCCAGACCGTTTACCCTGCAACGTATGGTGCAAAGTGCCGTATTAAGACCTTTCCCTTAAGGAAAAGAAGAAGAAGGAAAAAAAAGGGGGGGGGGGGCGGGGGGAGGAAAAGAGCACGGTAAAGAGAAAAAGAACATCTAAGTGTTTCCTTGAAAGTAAAATGGGAGTTTCTCTCTTTGTTACAGAGATGGGACCAACGATAGCAAATGCTGACCAAGAGAAAGCAGTTTTTTGTGGTTAATACCTAAGGGACGGGATGAAGCAAGGAAGCAAAAATGCGGCGGACCCTCGATGTCGCCAGAAGCGGCTGCAGCAGGAGGTGTTCTGGCACGGGTGACTTAAGGCAAGCGTCGATAATGACCGTTAGTTATTTTGGCCTCCCAGAAGCAGCACTGAGGACTGAGTAAACCGTTCCTACCCCGTGGCTATCGCTAACTGTATCTGCCTTAGTTTTGCTTTGGTTGTTTCTATTTTGCGTTGTTACTGCACGCGCGTACATGGAAAGGGAAAGACAGAACGAATGCTCTCTTAGATTAATTGCCACGGCTGAAGTTGAAGAGAGTAAAAAACGTGAGCAAGCTGAAGTAATAGAATCCAAGGGAGCCAAGTGAAAGCTGTCTCCCTCTGCCAGAAAAAGGGAAAGCCCATTCCTCCTGGCGAGGAAGGAGCGCCGTTAATAGCGATCCGAATAATAGATCGCCAGCGTATAACGGAAGGTCTGTATGCATTACGAGAAGTGCTCTGCGTACATTTGTCTCCGTGCGTGTGACTTTACGTGCCTGTGAAGCGTCATACTTGATGAGCTGCGAGACAGCAAATTATTGTCTTGGGGGTGTGGTGGTCAAGTGACCAGAGCTACTGAAGAGGAAGGGAGCGAGAGAAGGGTCTGAAGTGTAAAACTGAGAGATCGATTTCAGGAAGGCTCGATGAGTGCGAGCCCCAGGTTAGTTACCTGGCAATGGTATTTGGGGAGACGGGAAGACAGTAGATAGGTTGAAGCCTCGTGGAATTAAGGCTCCTTCTCACCGGTTCCCGCTTAGAGCAATTGTAGGAGGATTTAGTTTCCTCCAGCAGCATTAAGGTGGCTTTGCCGGTGTCAGCAGACCGCGGTGGAAAGTACTGGGAGGGAGTCGGGAAGGGAGCTGGGACGAGGAACGTGACGCTGCTTTCACTGAACTGGGAGAAGTGGCTATAAAACCTCCTGCCCTCAAATTCCCAGGACAAGGAAAGCCTTTTTCGGTAATGCTTTCCACATCTGCTGACTGCGTGGGAGCAGCACCGCTAGAAAATGGCGGTAAAGGAAAGCGGGTGCCAGTCGCCTCACCTTTACGTCCCCTTTGGGGCTGGAACAAAAAGTCTCTGGCTGTGAGAAAGACTGTTTAGCAGCGATCTGGGCTGTAACCGTCTTTGAGACTTTTAGCTTTGATCGCGCAGGGGCCATCCAGTCTGTTCAATTCCCTCTAAAGTAGTCACGTCAGGGAAATGAAGAGACAGCGGAGTATCATCTATCCAAGTGGCGCAGTGGGTGCTGATCTTAATGAGCGGGGGCAGGGGGGCGGTTGCTGTGCAAGAGTTACAAGCAGTGGCTCTTCTTGTGCGCGTCTGAATTGACTGAGGGGCAGAGCACGGTTGCGCCAAAAACATGGACGCAGGAGGTTTCCGAGAGGTTGATCTCTAGCGGCTACTTAGTCTGACTTCCCTTTCGCGGCAAGCCCGACTGTCTTCATAGCTCCCAGAACAGGGGTTGGGGGAAGCGGTACTTGTGGCTTGCGTATTCTCATTTACCTTGCTTGAGTGTGTATATTGGATCCGCTTTTGTGCTTATAAACAACTTTGGATTCTTATGATTTTCTGCAGAGCTTTGATCTTTTTCTTTTTTTCTTTTTCTTCTCGGTTTGTTTCTTTTTTTTTTTTTTTTGCTTTGCTCCCTCCCTGATGGATTTTACTATGCCTCCGTCAACGAGCGCTGGCTGGCAAAGTTGCTGTGTCCCAGCGGAGACTCTTAGGCGAGACGGAGGAGTTCAGATCCGCAGCCTGCCAGAAGAACGTCGCCCGGGAGGGGTCACTAGCCTCGAGCTATAGGTGCTGGTGCGTGTGGCTCGTTGTGTCAGACGCGAAGGGGTTTTCTTTGGCTGCGGAAATTTTAGCTTGCCTTTACACCCTGTAGCGGTAGTATTTTTGTTTTGATAAACTGTGTTAATTGTAGGTGTTCAGGACCTCGGGGAACAACCGTGTGCTGCCGTGAAGAACTACAGGCTACCACCGCTCTCGGACCTTTGTAAGTTATCATGCGTCGACAGCTTCCAGGAGAATTCAAACGCCAGCGGAAAGGTTCTCCGCCCGGTCCCGACAAGGAGGCTTCGGCCACAGGAAGATCGGCAGCGTCCTTACCGGACTCGCGGGTAATAAGCCACGATGCGTGGACCGACAAAGGAGGGGGGAATAGCGACTGGTAGCCCAGAGTCTTCGGTAAGACAGAGTCTTGCTGTTGCTAGCTGGGCCACGAGGTCTGTGCGAAGCCTCGCCTGTCTGTTTGGAGCTCTGTTTTGGTCTGTTTACCTGGAATGACCAGTGAGGCCTAAAATAAGAATTTTTGTGGCTAGATGGGTAAGCCGTGACCGCACCCGTCTTTGCCTTGCTTCGCTGCCTAGCAGCAACTTGGGACGCCAGAGTAAAAACTGCCGCAGTGCTTAAGGGAGGCTCTGCATTTGCCCAGGTTAGGGAGCCATCGTTAAAGCTTTGGGGGAAGAAAGCTCTAAAAGGAGAATCTCCCAGTGACCTTGGTGGCTTGATTCACTTGCAGGATGCTGTTCTGAGGGCCAGCAACTCGAAGGGATGCAGCTCAGCCCGTTTTGTTGACTTCGGTGATGCTGTTTTGAAGAAGCATGTAAGTACAGAAGGGGTCTGGGAGGGTTTTCAAACAAGATGGGAAAGAGCAAGGAAGATTTGAGAGCGTGGAAAAACTAGGTGCCGCGGGTACTGAAGTTGTTACGGGCTGAGGGCATTTGGCGTTGAGCATCTGAGAGGGGCTAATGCACGAGGAACGGTAAAATGCTGTGACTGAACGCGAGGTTCCTCCCCGGCCTGGGCCCGTGTGTGCACCCTCACTCCTACAGACACCCCGGAGCCGTAGGGAAACAGGTGAGCAGGCCCACGAGCGGACTTTGGGCGCAGCGGTGCGCAGAGAGTGCTGCGGGCTCGGCCGGTGGGGTGGAGTCAGAGCATGGCGAGGGCTGTTCCGGGCTGTCGGGATCCATCCGGTTCCGTTCCCTGCCCCTCTGTCCAGCGCTCCATCCTTCTCTTTCTTTCCCCGTGGCTCTGTGCGGTGCCCCATCCCTTTGTTTAGCTACTCGTTCCTCTGCCCAGCTCCCCCATCCCTCTTGTACTCTTTCCATCTCTGTGACAATAACTGCGTCCCTCTAACTGGCTCTTTATCGCTCTATCCAGCTCTTCATCGTCCTCTTCCTCTCCCTATCCCAGTACCTGCCCGCTGTCCTTCCGTGCGGCTCCCCATCCGTCTGCCGCTCTCGTCTGCCTTTCTGCCTGTACTTCTCTTTGCCTTCCCAGCCCTCTGTCCACCCCTCCAGCCGTCTCTCTCTATTTCCATCCCTCTGCTCGGCTTCTCATCCATTTGCCTCCCTATCCCTCTTTTCCCCTGTTTTGTCCCATCTCTCTGTCTGAATTGCCCTCCCTCTTTTTCTCTCTCCACCTTTCTGGCCACCTCTTCGTCGTTCTCGTCCTCTTCCCATCGCTCCGACTGGCTCCCTGTCCCTCTCTTCCCGTCCCCGTTCCTCTCTCCGGTTCTCCCCCCTTCTCTTTTGCTCCCTCGCCGTTCCTCTGGCCGCCTCGCCTTCCCCATTTTTCTCTCTTCTGGTCCCTGGTCCTCTGTGCAGCCCTCCCTCCATCTGTGTGGCCCTCTGTCCCTCTCTTTCTCTTCCTTTGTCCAGCGCCCAGACCCTGGGGCCGGCTCTCTGTCCCTCTCTTTCTTTTTCCCTCCATCCATCTGCCAAGCTCTCTGTCCCTCTTTTCTTTTGGTCTCCCCCCGTCCCCGTGTCCAGGTGGAGGTCTGTCGTTCCTTTGCGTTTTGTCTGGTGCGGCGGGTGGTGAGAGGCGGTCGGCGCTCGGCAGAGATGGTGATCGGCACCGCCCGGAGGGTGCCGTCGGTCGGTCTGGCTCGGGTCACATCGGACGCCTCTGCGGGGACTCTGCCCGCGGAGATGCGGGGCTGTGGGTGTGCAGCGGGGGAGCGCTAGCGGGCTAGAGATGCCGTGGGGTACGCGGCAGGCAGCGAAGAGGCTCCTGGGGAAGGTGTCACGGAGGCAGAGAGCAGCAGAGGCTCTGAGACCTTGGGCGTTAGGACAGGCGCTCGCGGTAGGGCGGTCTGGAGCTGCTGCTGCTGTCTGTCCTACTCGTCAGCGCGGTCTGCAGTTACGGCCTCTTGTCTGCCTGCGCGCAGCCAGGGCTGTCACGTGGTGCAGCTTGAGTTGCGATTGCGATGCTGGCATCGAGCCCACTTTTCTGTCAGGTCTGCCTTTATGCAAAGTGGTGTCTTCCCTATGTCTACAGCTCAACCCATGTTGTTGATTTAGTGCTTCCTGAGGGGATATGCTGTGCTGTCAACACCCACACCCACCCCACCCCTGCCATCGCTTCCTGATGAATGCAATCATTTACATAGCTTCTGGCTTGTTTCTTTCCTTGGAACTCCTTTCTCTTTGCTGTTCTGGTCCCTCCAAACAATTTCTGTTTCTAGCATTATTAGTGTTGGGCCCTAAACCTTCTAGACCTTCCTTCTTTGAAGTCCAGAGGTTCCAGTATTGTTTGTACTTTGAGAGTAAAGGTCCTTCACAACTCATGTCTTAAGTATGTAACTGTCTTACCTGGGATTTTTGTTTTTGCAAGTTACTGTTTCTTTCAGGAGCCAGCTACAACAGTAACTTTGCTATAGCAGAGAAATGGGGTTACATGTGTATGAGCAACAGCACCGTAGTACACAGCAAAGCCATAATCTACAGTACTGGCAGCACAAGTCAGTTTCCCATCAGCTCCATCTCTCCAGGGTTTGGAGGTTTTGGAGGCCTTAGTTTTTATCCTGCCTTGGCTGGATGGTGCTTTCTGAGAGTGTCCATCAGAGGCAGAGTTTCCCTGCGGAGGACCATCTAGCAAAGGCTGGAGGCGGCCGGGTGCCTGAGCGAGCCTGCCTGTCCATGAGAGCTGCTGTGACAACTTTGTGATGAAATGGAGCCAGAGAGGGTGACTGAAGCAGCACGGAGGGTCAGTCATAACTGTGGGAACAATTACGGGCCTTGGACTAGGGAGTAGTTCTAGGAGGGCCGTGCAGTTGCCCAGCCTCTAACTAACTGCTCTGGCCTCTTTGCAGGTGCCGAAGCCCAGTCGGGCAGTCGAAGGAGCCTTGTCACAGCTGGGAGCTCTGCGGAGATGCGCGGCTGGCCATGGAGAGTGAGCTCTGACTTGCAGCGTGGACACAGCTAAGTCCTGGGCTGCATCATATGTGAGCAGTGCTGGGAGGTGCGAGGTGATTGTTCCCTAGGTGGTCACTGGTGTCACTGGCTGTGGATGTTTGCCCATGGAGCTGAGAGGACCAAAAATATTAATTGTCTGACCCGGAGATGAATTAGTGCTTGCAGTGCTTCAGGTAGGTTCAGTGCAAGTGCAGCTTAGTGCAGTCCTGTGGAGTGATTCTTGCACATGCTCACATTTGAATGGTGGCTAAAACCAAGCCTCTAAACAGCAGCTGTAACGTGATTCTGGTGCATGTCTTCCCGTTCTGCTGTGCTTCTAGAGGAAGGGAAAACTTCTTAAGCTGTGGGCAAAACTCCTTGCCTTCTCTTTACTGTTTTCATGCATATGGGTGCTTTGGTGTTTGTTGCTTAAAGCTGAGGGTTTGGAATTTTTCACTTAAGGTTTATTGTTTAGTTTGTTGTTGAGGGTCTCTCACTCCGGAGTTACAGTTTATTCCTTTCTTTTGTGGGGCTCAGTCTTTATCAGTCAGGGTTTACAGTTTGCTCGTTTAGTGATCAGGGCGCAGAATTTAAAATCCAGCCTTAGCCATAAATTTTAAAGTCTCGGCAACTATTAGGGTTCCAAGACTTGCAGTTAGCGTTCAGGGCTTATGACTTACTGATAAAGGAAAAGGGCTAAATCCTTAGATAATAAACTGTAAGCCCTGAAGCCTAAGCAGCAGGCTGCAAACCCTTCTTTGGGCTTTGTAACCTTCCCCTGTACCCAGCGTTCAGCTCTGCACACTGACCTGAGTTCTGGATTTGATATGGCACAGGCCCATCACACGGAGACTGGCAATGTGACGGGTGAGCTGAGAGCTGTGGAAGTGTCTTGCAGGGCTCTAGCCTGGGGTAGGGCAGAAGTGCAGACAGGCAAGATCAGGCATTTTCCTCTCATCTCTGAGATGAATCCTATGCCTGAAGGAAAAAGCAGAGGAGTAGGCTGTCAGCTACTCGGACACCTGCCACAACAAGGGCAGCAGCAGGAGATGACCCTTCCCTGATGGATGGATGGATGCTGGTGTGGTGATGACTCTTCAGGCATCACAGGTAAGGGGAAGCATGCTGACACTGAGCTCCATGGCAGACTTGCTTCCAGCTATTGTTTCTGCGCAGTAAAGCAATAAACAGTTGCTTTATTCTTTGTACTCATCTCTGTGGTTCCTGCTGTTGGTTTGCCTGAAGATGATGCCCAGGGGAGGAGGTTACACATTGTGTCCGGGGCTGGGAGCTGGTCCCCGAGTCCCTTGTACTTTGGAGTGCCTGCGCTTCCCAGGGAACCCAGTGCTGTTGACAGAGCTGTGGGGAATTTCCCTTGCATTGCCTGGGCTCTTGGGGGTGTTTCCCATCATTGTGGGGGCAGCCAGGGCCCCTGCAGGGCTATGTGAGGTCCCCAGACTGCTTCTGGATTTGCTTTCAGCACTCCCCAGTGTCCCTTGTGGGTCTGGTGCCAGGGCCTGTGTGCCTGGAGTGGGGAGATAGAGTTTCCATGGGGATGGGGGGAGCCTGCAGGCACCATCCTGTCAGCTGCACTGAGCCCTGTGACATGCCTTATGACCCCTCTGGTGTGCCCTAAGCCCCTTTATTTGTATTTTGCTTTGCCCCAGAGCCCTGCATTTGCCCTCTGATGCCCTCCGGAGCCCTCAATGCACATTTTGGGTTGCCCCCAAGGGCTCTGTGTGCCTTTTGTTGGGCCCTGTGGTTGTTTTGCAGCACACTGCAAAGTTCTCTGTTTAGCTTTCTCTCCTGTCCCAGAGTTTTCTGGGTGCTTCTTGGTGGTGCCCCCAGAGTCACTCTGTTTGCTCTGTCATTGGCTTTTTCTACTTTTGTTGTACCCAGAGCTCTCCATTTGTTCTCTTGTCCTCTGCATACTCCCCTTTCCCCTCTCTATACCCCAGGCCTCTCCCTTCAGCTTTCAGGAAGCTGCTCTCAGGAGTGGGGGTGCCTCTGCTGCCCTGGCAGCCCCAGTTGTCCCTGATGGGGCTGATGGCCATTCCCTCTCCCCAGTTCCTGATGGGCTGCAGCTGTGGACCCTGGGGCTGGGATGAATGCCAGGTGGAGCTGGGTGGCAGGACAGGCCCCAGGTGGGGCTCCATGGCTGGGACAGGTGGGACAAGCCCCAGGTGGGGCTGATGGCAAGGGCGGGCACACGCCTGGGCTGGGGCTGCATTTGGGGGAAGCTCATGCTGGGGCTGGTTCCGGACGATGGAGCTGCTGCTGAGCACTGCTGCCTGGGACCGGCACGCGGCTGCCCTGCGGAGGAGGTGAGCGGGGCTGGGGGGGTGCGCGCTCTGGGCTGCAGGTCCCTCACGTGCCGGGGGTCCTGGTGGGTGGGAGTGTCCCGGGCAGCGCAGCACAACTGGGGTGCACTGGGGCCAGGGGAAACTGCACCGGGGCTAGGGAGGGTGGTGTGCTGGGGCAGTGGGGGCTGAGGATGTGGTGGGGAAGAGCGGTGCACTGGGGCCATGGAGGTGGAGGGAGGAAGGGGGTGTGCCGAGGCTGTGGTGGTATGGGGAGGGGGGGAAGGGGGTGCGTTGGGGTTCGGGTGGGGAGGGAGGAGGTGCAGTGGGTCTGCAGTGGTGCGGGGGGGGGAAGAAGGGGGGTGCGCCAGGACGGGGGAGGGGGGAAGGCAGGCGGTCCACTGGGGCTGTGGTGCGGTTTATTGCGCGGTCGGAGGAGCGCGGGGGGGGCGGGGGATGTCTCCTATGTCCGCTCGGGACCGCGTTGGGGAGGGGGAGGAGGGATCCCAGGGGAAGCGCAGCGAGGGTCGTGGGGGGAGGCAGGGGCAGTGTTGGAGTTGACCCGTAGCCGGCCGCGGCGGTGTCGGGGGAGCCCCGGGCCGGTGCTGTGGACCGCGGGGTCGCGCTCGGGGCTCTGCGGTGGATTCCGGGGAGACAGGGAGGAAAAGGGAACGGGGGCGGGACGGAAAGGAACGGAATCTCCACAGGGTTAAACTTCACCTAGCGCTACGGGGGGGGGGGGTGGGGGGGGGGGAGTGGGGGGGGCCGGGGGAGCTGCTGGCATGCCGGGAGCGGTAGTCTTCCGGCACCGGGCTTCCGGGAGGCCATGTTGGTTTGCGCGGCATGCTGGGAGCGGTAGTCTTCCGGCACCTGGCTTCCAGGAGGCCTTTTTTGTTTGAACGGCATGCCGGGAGATGTAGTCTTCCCGCATTGGGCTTCTCGGACAGCCTGCTGTGCCTCTCGAGACGGCCGGAGGGGCAGTCCTTTGCCAGCGGGGTTCTCACCAGCCGGCCACGTTATGCTCTGTGGCAGGCCAGGAGCTGCAGTTCCAGGTGCCGGTGCCTTCTCGGCCTTGCAGCAGTGGCCCGCTGGGTCTGTTCCTTACTGGACATGTGCCGCTCACGCAGGAGTCCCCATAGGTCATTGGGGACAGTGGCATTTCCCTGGTTTTCCCTGGTACAAGGCAGGAAGCATTTTCCATCTCTGGTGTGACCAGGCAGGCTTGTCCCCAGGGGCTGGGGCTGTCCCTCTTGGAAATGGGGAGGGCAGGGAGAGTAGGAGGGGCGCTGCGGGCTCCTGGTAGTTGTAGCTTTGCTCAAGATTGGGGCCAATTAGGCAGCAGCTATGAGGAGTGGCAGTGCTGGGAGGGCACGGTGTGCAGCTGTCCTGCTGTGCAGCACAAGGGAAAGTCCTCAAGGAAATGTGAACAGCACTGTCTCTGTCCAAGGACCCCAAAACAGCCTGAGAGACCCTGGAACAGCCACCCCACAGCAGTACCGGGGACACCATGTCACTGCCTCCCAAGGGCACTGCGTTCAGCTACCTTTAACTGTGTGGAAAGAGCCTGCAGGCAGGAGCCCTGGCCACAGGTACAGAGAATCCCCGGTTGCCTGGAACTATATCTCTTCTCTTTACAAAGATGCCATCTCTCTGATGCCTTGCTGCCGCTTCCATCTTGCTCGGTGCCCAAGTCTACTACATTCAGATCCACCTTTCTTGCTGCCCTCTGCTCTGTCTGAGCTGCTTGCCAGATCAAAAGGCGTGTGCGGCTAAGAATTAGGCCAAGGTGTCTCAACTGCTTGCTATAGGACAACTGGGGGGTGAATCGGCAACAGGACAGGAAAGTACCTGTGGATGAGAAACAGCTGCTTTAGAGATCTAAGACGCAGGGGCAACTGAGAGGAGTGAAAGGAGCAGGGGAAAATGGTGATGAGGAAGGTGTGCTGTTAGAGGCAGTACAGTGCAGAAGAGAGGGAAAACTTGCTCCTATGATGAAATAAAAACTGACCTTAAGAGAGATTTGCTTTTTGCTCTTCAGGTTATGAGTACGCGTGACTTCCTGAGAACTGTTCTGAGCATGCAGTGTTGCAGGTCACGACTGCCTGGGCAGCGATCCTCAACTTGTCTGCCGAGACTACGCAACAGCTCACAGCTGCCTGTGCAACGAAAGCAAAGGCCAACTTCTCAGAGGGAAGAAGCAGGCTCCACACAGGAAGATTATGGCAGGTGAGCTAATGCCCCAGAACCTTCAGTTTTCCTCCACGTCCCCCCCAGGACTCACCCGTTTGCTCCCTAGTTCCCTCAGGACCAATCCATTTGCTTTTAGGTATGCTCCAAGGCACTCCATTTGTTCTCTTGTCCCTTCAAAATTCTTTGCTGCTTTCTAGTTCCTGCAAGGTTATTCTGACATTTGGTGTCTGTAGGCCCTCTGGTAGCATCAAGACTCCTATGTTTGTCCTCTTGTCCTATTAAGTCCCCTCTCTTTTCCCTCTAGTCTCCTCAAAACCTCTCCGTTTGCCATTGGTGCGTCTCGGGACCTTTGCTTTTCCCTCTAGTCCTCTCAGGATGCCTCTCTTTGCCCTCTGAGCCCCTTAGGGTCCATCTCCTAGCCCTTTAGCCCCATCAGAACCCCTCTGAGTGCCACACGCTGCCCTCAGGATGCCTTGGTTTGCCTTGGGGGTACCCCAGAACCTTATGCATTCATTGCACCCTTTCAGTATGCCCTACGGCCCTTCTTTTCCATTGGCTGCACTGTAGAGTGCTCTCTCTGCCCTATCCCTATGACCATTCCATGTGCCCTCTATCCCATCAGATCCCCTTTCCTTCTGCTCCCCTTTCCTTCCAGTCCCCTTAAGACTCCTCTATCTTCCTTGGTTGTGCCTCACATACCTCTATGCGTCCCCTAGTCTGCTCAAAATCCATCCCCTCCTGTCCCCTCAGAGCACCTCCTGAGGTCTTCCTTGTTAGCCAGTTCTCCTATTTTGGCTGTTTAGGCCCCTTAGGACCCCTCTGCTCTGCTGAGAATGCCTCCTGGGGTGCTGGTATGGCCCCAGAGCTGTTCTCTGGACCCCAGGCTGCTTCTTCCCCCGAGGCATTTCTTCACAGTGCAGACACCTTAGCACCCCTCCAGTGCGCTCTGGACCCCTCTGTTCCACAGAATTGGGCCCCCCAGCTCTCTTCTGGCCCCCAGACCCCTTAGACTTTCTCTAGTCTCCTCGCAACCCCTCCAGATTGCTCCCTTCTTCCCCAGAGGCATTTCTGGACCATGTAGACACCTTAGCACCCCTCTAGTGTGCTCTGGACCCCTCTGTTCCACAGCATTGGGTCCACCAGCTCTCCTCTGGCCCCCAGACACCTTAGACACTCTCTAGTCTCCTGGCAACCCCTCCAGATTGCTCCCTTCTTCCCCAGAGGCATTTCTTGACCATGTAGATGCCTTAGCACCCCGCTAGTGCACTCTGGAGCCCTCTTTTCCACACAATGGGGCCCCCAGGTGTCCTCTGGCCCCCAGACCCGATAGACACCCTTTAGTCTCCTCGCAGCCCCTCCAGATTTCTCCCTTCTTTCCCAGAGGCAATTATTGACAGTGTAGAGGCCTTAGCACCCCTCTAGGGCTCTCTGGACTCCTCTTTTCCACAGAATGGGGCCCCCAGCTCTCCTCTGGCCCCCAGACACCTTAGACACTCTCTAGTCTCCTGGCAACCCCTCCAGATTGCTCCCTTCTTCCCCAGAGGCATTTCTTGACCATGTAGATGCCTTAGCACCCCGCTAGTGCACTCTGGAGCCCTCTTTTCCACACAATGGGGCCCCCAGGTGTCCTCTGGCCCCCAGACCCGATAGACACCCTTTAGTCTCCTCGCAACCCCTCCAGATTTCTCCCTTCTTTCCCAGAGGCAATTATTGACAGTGTAGACGCCTTAGCACCCCTCTAGGGCTCTCTGGACACCTCTTTTCCACAGAATTGGGCCCCACCAGCTCTCTTCTGGCCCCCCAGGCTCCTTAGACACCGCCTAGTCTGCTCGCAACCCATGCAGATTGCTCCCTTCTTCCCCAGAGGCATTTCTGGACCATGTAGACGCCTTAGCACCCCTCTAGTGTGCTCTGAAACCCTCTTTTCCACAGAATGCCCCCCCCCCCCCAGCTCTCTTCGAGCACCCCAGGCCCGTTTAGACACCCTCTAGTGTCCTCGCAACCCCTCCAGATTTCTCCCTTCCTCCCCAGAGGCATTTCTTGAACATGTAGGCACCTTAGCACCCCTCTAGTGTGCTCTGGACCCCTCTTTTCCACAGAATGGGGCCCCTCACCCCTTTTCTGGCCCCCCAGACACCTTAGACACCCTCTAGTCTCCTCGCAACCCCTCCAGATTCCTCCCTTCTTCCCCAGAGGCATTTCTGGACAGTGTAGATGCCTTAGCACCCCTCTGGTGCGCCCTGGACCCGTCTTTTCCACGGAATGGGGACCCCAGCTCTCTTGGGGCCCCCCAGATCCCTTAGACACCCTCTCGTCTCCTCGCAACCCCTCCAGATTTCTCCCTTCTTCCCCAGAGGCATTTCTGGAACATGTAGATGCTTTAGCACCCCTCTAGTGCACTCTGGACCCCTCTTTTCCACAGAGTGGGGCCCCCCAGCTGTCTTCTGGTCCCACAGACCCTCTAGACACCCTCTCGTCTCCTCGCAACCCCTCCAGATTTCTCCCTTCCTCCGCAGAGGCATTTCTGGACAGTGTAAACGCCTTAGCACCCCTCTAGTGCGCTCTGGACC
Organism: Dromaius novaehollandiae; assembly: GCF_036370855.1. Classification (NCBI taxonomy): domain Eukaryota; kingdom Metazoa; phylum Chordata; class Aves; order Casuariiformes; family Dromaiidae; genus Dromaius; species Dromaius novaehollandiae. The sequence continues at coordinate 88,644 of NW_026991510.1, forward strand.
CCTCTTTTCCACGGAATTGTGCCCCCCAGTTCTCTTCTGGCCGCAGAGACTCCTTAGACACCCTCTAGTCTCCTGGCAACCCCTCCAGATTTCTCCCTTCTTCCCCAGAGGCATTTCTGGACAGTGTAGATGCTTTAGCACCCCTCTAGTGCGATCTGGACCCCTCTTTTCCAAGGAATTGTGCCCCCCAGCTCTCTTCTGGCCCCCCAGACCCCTTAGACACCCTCTAGTGTCCTTGCAACCCCTCCAGATTTCTCCCTTCTTCCCCAGAGGCATTTCTGGACAGTGTAGACGCCTTGGCACCCCTCTCGTGCACTCTGGAGCCCTACTTTGTACAGAATTGTGCGCCCTAACTCTATTCTGCCCCCCCAGGCCCCTTAGACACCCTCTAGTGTCCTCGCAACCCCTCCAGATTTCTCCCTTCTTCCCCAGAGGCATTTCTGGACCATGTAGTGGCCTTAGCACCCCTCTAGTGCGCTCTGGACCCCTCTTTGCCACAGAATGGCCCCCCCCCCCCCAGCTCTCTTCTGGCCCCCCAGACGCCTTAGACACCCTCTAGTCTCCTCGCAACCCCTCCAGATTTCTCCCTTCTTCCCCAGAGGCGTTTCTTGACCATCTAGGCACCTTAGCACCACTCTAGTGTGCTCTGGACCCCTCTTTTCCACAGAATTGGGCCGCCCAGCTCTCTTCTGGCCCCCCAGACCCCTTAGACAGCCTCTAGTTTCCTGAGAACCTCTCAAGCTTTCTCCCTTCTTCCCTAGAGGCCTTTCTGGACAGTGTAGATACTTTAGCACCCCTCTAGTGCACTCTGGACCCCTGTTTTCCACAGAATGGGGCCCCCCAGCTGTCTTCTGGTCCCCCAGACCCTCTAGACACCCTCTTGTCTTCTTGCAACCCCTCCAGATTTCTCCCTTCTTCCCCAGAGGCATTTCTTGACAGTGTGGACACCTTAGCACCCCTCTAGTAAGCTCTGGAGCCCTCTTTTCCACAGAATGCGCCCCCCCAGCTCTCTTGTGGCCCCCCACACCCCTTAGATACCCTGTAGTCTCCTGGCAACCCCTCCAGATTTCTCCCTTCTTCCCCAGAGGCATTTCTGGACCATGTAGATGCCTTAGAAACCCTTCAGTGCGCTCTGGACCCCTCTTTTCAATAGAATTGCGCCCCCAGCTCTCTTCTGGCCCCCAGACCCCTTAGAAACCCTCTGTAGTCTGCTCGCAACCCCTCCAGATTTCTCCCTTCTTCCCCAGAGGCATTTCTTGACAGTGTAGAGGCCTTAGCACCCCGCTAGTGCACTCTGGACCCCTCTTTTCCACAGAATTGGCCCCCCAGCCCTCCTGTGGCAGCCCAGGCACCTTAGACGCCCTCTAGTCTCCTCGCAACCCCTCCAGATTTCTTCCTTCTTCCCCAGAGACATTTCTTGACCGTGTAGACGCCTTAGCACCCCTCTAGTGTGCTCTGGACCCCTCTTTGCCACAGAAATGGGGCCCCCGAGCTCTCTTCGAGCACCCCAGGCCCGTTTAGACACCCTCTGTAGTCTCCTCGCAACCCCTCCAGATTTCTCCCTTCTTCCCCAGAGGCATTTCTGGACCATGTAGATGCCTTAGCACCCCTCTAGTGCGCTCTGGACCCCTCTTTTCCACAGAATTGGGCCCCCCAGCTCTCTTCTGGCCCCCCAGGCCCCTTAGACACCCTCTCGTCTCCTGGCAACCCCTCCAGATTTCTCCCTTCTTCCCCAGAGGCATTTCTTGACAGTGTAGACCCGTTGTCACCCTTCTAATGCGCTCTGGAGCCCTCTTTTCCACAGAATGGGGCCCCCCAGCTCTCTTCGAGCACCCCAGGCCCATTTAGACACCCTCTGTAGTCTCCTCGCAACCCTTCCAGATTGCTCCCTTCTTCCCCAGAGGCATTTCTTGACAGTGTAGACGCCTTAGCACCCCTCTATTGTGCTCTGGACCCCTCTTTTCCACAGAATTGGGCCGCCCAGCTCTCTTCTGGCCCCCCAGGCTCCTTAGATACCCTCTCATCTCCTAGCAACCCCTCCAGATTTCTCCCTTCCTCCCCAGAGGCATTCCTTAACCGTGTAGACGCCTTGGCACCCCTCTAGTGCACTCTGAAGCCCTACTTTGTACAGAATTGGGCCCCCCAGCTGTTTTCTGGTCCCCCAGACCCTCTAGACACCCTGTCGTCTCCTCGCAACCCCTCCAGATTGCTCCCTTCTTCCCCAGAGGCATTTCTGGACCATGTAGACGCCTTAGCACCCCTCTAGTGCGCCCTGGAGCCCTCTTTTCCACAGCATTGGGTCCTCCAGCTCTCTTCTGGCCCCCCAGGCCCCTTAGACACCCTCTAGTGTCCTCGCAACCCCTCCAGATTTCTCCCTTCTTCCCCAGAGACATTTCTTGACAGTGTGGACACCTTAACACCCCTCTATTGTGCTCTGGACTCCTCTTTTACACAGAATGGGCCCCCCCAGCTCTCTTCTCTCCACTGAGGCCCATTTAGACACACTCTAGTCTCCTCGCAACCCCTCCAGATTTCTCCCTTCTTCCCCAGAGGCATTTCTTGACAGTGTAGACCCGTTGTCACCCCTCTAGTGCGCTCTGGACCCCTCTTTTCCACAGAATTGGCCCCCCAGCTCTCCTGTGGCACCCCAGGCACCTTAGACGCCCTCTAGTCTCCTCGCAACCCCTCCAGATTCCTCCCTTCTTCCCCAGAAGCATTTCTTGACAGTGTAGAGGCCTTAGCACCCCTCTAGTGCACTCTGGAGCCCTCTTTTCCACAGAATGGGCCCCCCCAGCTTTCTTCTCTCCACTGAGGCCTGTTTAGACAGCCGCTAGTCTCTTCGCCACCCTCCAGATTTCTCCCTTCTTCCCCAGAGGCATTTCTGGACAGTGTAGACGCCTTAGCCCCCCTCTAGTGCACTCTGGACCCCTCTTTTCCACAGAATGGGGCCCCCCAGCTCTCTTCTCTCCACTGAGGCCCATTTAGAGACCCTCTAGTGTCCTCGCAACCCCTCCAGAATTCTCCCTTCTTCCCCAGAGGCATTTCTGGACAGTGTAGATGCCTTAGCCCCTCTCTATTGTGCTCTGGACCCATCTTTGCCACAGAATGGGCCCCCCAACTCTCTTTGAGCACCCCAGGCCCGTTTAGACACCCTGTAGTCTCCTCACAACCCCTCTAGATTTCTCCCTTCTTCCCCAGAGGCATTTCTTGACCATGTAGATGCTTTAGCACCCCTCTAGTGTGCTCTGGACCCCTCTTTTCCACAGCATTGCGTCCTCTAGCTGTCTTCTGGCCCCCCAGGCCCCTTAGACACCCTCTAGTCTCCTCGCAACTCCTCCAGATTTCTCCCTTCTTCCCCAGAGGCATTTCTGGACAGTGTAGATGCCTTAGTACTCCCCGGTGCACTCTGGACTCCTCTTTCCCACAGAGTGGGGCCCCCCAGCTCTCTTCTGGCCCCCCAGACCGCTTAGACACCCTCTCGTCTCCTGGCAACTCCTCCAGAATTCTCCCTTCTTCCCCAGAGGCATTTCTGGACAGTGTAGATGCCTTAGCCCCTCTCTATTGTGCTCTGGACCCCTCTTTTCCACAGAGTGGGGCCCCCCAACTCTCTTCGAGCACCCCAGGCCCGTTTAGACACCCTCTAGTCTCCTCACAACCCCTCCAGATTTCTCCCTTCTTCCCCAGAGGCATTTCTGGACCATGTAGACACCTTAGCACCCCTCTAGTGTGCTCTGGACCCATCTTTTCCACAGCATTGGGTCCTCTAGCTGTCTTCTGGCCCCCCAGGCCCCTTAGACACCCCCTAGTCTCCTGGCAACCCCTCCAGATTTCTCCCTTCTTCTCCAGAGGCATTTCTGGACCATGTAGACGCCTTAGCACCCCTCTAGTGTGCTCTGGACCCCTCTTTGCCACAGAATGGCCCCCCCCAGCTCTCTTCTGGCCCCCCAGGCTCCTTAGACACCCTCTAGTCTCCTCGCAACCCCTCCAGATTTCTCCCTTCTTCCCCAGAGTCATTTCTGGACAGTGTGGACACCTTAACACCCTTCTATTGTGCTCTGGACTCCTCTTTTACACAGAATGGGGCCCCCCAGCTCTCTTCTCTCCACTGAGGCCCATTTAGAGACCCTCTAGTCTCCTCGCAACCCCTCCAGATTTCTCCCTTCTTCCCCAGAGGCATTTCTTGACAGTGTAGATGCCTTAGCACCCCTCTAGTGCACTCTGGACCCCTCTTTTCCACAGAATTGGCCCCCCAGCTCTCCTGTGGCACCCCAGGCACCTTAGACGCCCTCTAGTCTCCTCGCCACCCCTCCAGATTCCTCCCTTCTTCCCCAGAGGCATTTCTGGACAGTGTAGATGCCTTAGCACCCCTCTAGTGCACTCTGGACCCCTCTTTTCCACAGAATGGGGCCCCCCAGCTCTCTTCTCTCCACTGAGGCCCATTTAGAGACCCTCTAGTGTCCTCGCAACCCCTCCAGATTTCTCCCTTCTTCCCCAGAGGCATTTCTTCACAGTGTAGATGCCTTAGTACTCCCCGGTGCACTCTGGACTCCTCTTTCCCACAGAGTGGGGCCCCCCAGCTCTCTTCTGGCCCCCCAGACCGCTTAGACACCCTCTCGTCTCCTGGCAACCCCTCCAGAATTCTCCCTTCTTCCCCAGAGGCATTTCTGGATAGTGTAGATGCCTTAGCCCCTCTCTATTATGCTCTGGACCCCTCTTTTCCACAGAGTGGGGCCCCCCAGCTCTCTTCGAGCACCCCAGGCCCGTTTAAACACCCTGTAGTCTCCTCACAACCCCTCCAGATTTCTCCCTTCTTCCCCAGAGGCATTTCTGGACCATGTAGACACTTTAGCACTCCTCTAGTGTGCTCTGGACCCCTCTTTTCCACAGCATTGGGTCCTCTAGCTGTCTTCTGGCCCCCCAGGCCCCTTAGACACCCTCTAGTCTCCTCGCAACCCCTCCAGATTTCTCCCTTCTTTCCCAGAGGCATTTCTGGACAGTGTGGACGCCTTAGCACCCCTCTTGTGTGCTCTGGACCCCTCTTTGCCACAGAATGGCCCCCCCCAGCTCTCTTCTGGCCCCCCAGGCCCCTTAGACACCCTCTAGTCTCCTCGCAACTCCTCCAGATTTCTCCCTTCTTTCCCAGAGGCATTTCTGGACAGTGTAGACGCCTTAGCACCCCTCTATTGTGCTCTGGACCCCTCTTTTCCACAGAAATGGGCCCCATCAGGTCTCTGTAGGCCCCCCAGACCCCTTAGACACCGTATAGTCTCCTCGCAACCCCTGCAGATTTCTCCCTTCTTCCCCAGAGGCATTTCTTGATAGTGTAGATGGCTTAGCACCCCTCTATTGTGCTCTGGACCCCTCTTTTCCACAGAATGGGGTCCCCCAGCTCTCTTCGAGTACCCCAGGCTCCTTAGACACTCTCTAGTGTCCTGGCAACCCCTCCAGATTTCTCCCTTCTTTCCCAGAGGCATTTCTGGACCATGTAGACGCCTTAGCACCCCTCTAGTGCGCCCTGGAGCCCTCTTTTACACAGAATGCGCCCCCCCAGCTCTCTTGTGGCCCCCCAGACCCCTTAGACACCCTCTAGTCTCCTCGCAACCCCTCCAGATTTCTCCCTTCTTCCCCAGAGTCATTTCTGGACAGTGTGGACACCTTAACACCCTTCTATTGTGCTCTGGACTCCTCTTTTACACAGAATGGGGCCCCCCAGCTCTCTTCTCTCCACTGAGGCCCATTTAGACACCCTCTAGTCTCCTCGCAACCCCTCCAGATTTCTCCCTTCTTCCCCAGAGGCATTTCTTGACAGTGTAGACGCCTTAGAAACCCTCTAGTGCGCTCTGGACACCTCTTTTCCACAGAATTGGCCCCCCAGCTCTCCTGTGGCACCCCAGGCACCTTAGACGCCCTCTAGTCTCCTCGCCACCCCTCCAGATTCCTCCCTTCTTCCCCAGAGGCATTTCTGGACAGTGTAGATGCCTTAGCACCCCTCTAGTGCACTCTGGACCCCTCTTTTCCACAGAATGGGGCCCCCCAGCTCTCTTCTCTCCACTGAGGCCCATTTAGAGACCCTCTAGTGTCCTCGCAACCCCTCCAGATTTCTCCCTTCTTCCCCAGAGGCATTTCTTGACAGTGTAGATGCCTTAGTACTCCCCGGTGCACTCTGGACTCCTCTTTCCCACAGAGTGGGGCCCCCCAGCTCTCTTCTGGCCCCCCAGACCGCTTAGACACCCTCTCGTCTCCTGGCAACCCCTCCAGAATTCTCCCTTCTTCCCCAGAGGCATTTCTGGACAGTGTAGATGCCTTAGCCCCTCTCTATTGTGCTCTGGACCCATCTTTGCCACAGAATGGGGCCCCCCAACTCTCTTCGAGCACCCCAGGCCCGTTTAGACACCCTGTAGTCTCCTCACAACCTCTCCAGATTTCTCCCTTCTTCCCCAGAGGCATTTCTTGACCGTGTAGATGCTTTAGCACCCCTCTAGTGCGCTCTGGACCCCTCTTTTCCACAGAGTGGGGCCCCCCAGCTCTCTTCGAGCACCCCAGGCCCGTTTAAACACCCTGTAGTCTCCTCACAACCCCTCCAGATTTCTCCCTTCTTCCCCAGAGGCATTTCTGGACCATGTAGACACTTTAGCACCCCTCTAGTGTGCTCTGGACCCCTCTTTTCCACAGCATTGGGTCCTCTAGCTGTCTTCTGGCCCCCCAGGCCCCTTAGACACCCTCTAGTCTCCTCGCAACCCCTCCAGATTTCTCCCTTCTTTCCCAGAGGCATTTCTGGACAGTGTGGACGCCTTAGCACCCCTCTTGTGTGCTCTGGACCCCTCTTTGCCACAGAATGGCCCCCCCCAGCTCTATTCTAGCCCCCCAGGCCCCTTAGACGCCCTCTAGTCTCCTCGCAACCCCTGCAGATTTCTCCCTTCTTCCCCAGAGGCATTTCTTGATAGTGTAGATGGCTTAGCACCCCTCTATTGTGCTCTGGACCCCTCTTTTCCACAGAATGGGGTCCCCCAGCTCTCTTCGAGTACCCCAGGCTCCTTAGACACTCTCTAGTGTCCTGGCAACCCCTCCAGATTTCTCCCTTCTTTCCCAGAGGCATTTCTGGACCATGTAGACGCCTTAGCACCCCTCTAGTGCGCCCTGGAGCCCTCTTTTACACAGAATGCGCCCCCCCAGCTCTCTTGTGGCCCCCCAGACCCCTTAGACACCGTATAGTCTCCTCGCAACCCCTGCAGATTTCTCCCTTCTTCCCCAGAGTCATTTCTGGACAGTGTGGACACCTTAACACCCTTCTATTGTGCTCTGGACTCCTCTTTTACACAGAATGGGGCCCCCCAGCTCTCTTCTCTCCACTGAGGCCCATTTAGAGACCCTCTAGTCTCCTCGCAACCCCTCCAGATTTCTCCCTTCTTCCCCAGAGGCATTTCTTGACAGTGTAGACGCCTTAGAAACCCTCTAGTGCGCTCTGGACACCTCTTTTCCACAGAATTGGCCCCCCAGCTCTCCTGTGGCACCCCAGGCACCTTAGACGCCCTCTAGTCTCCTCGCCACCCCTCCAGATTCCTCCCTTCTTCCCCAGAGGCATTTCTGGACAGTGTAGACGCCTTAGCACCCCTCTATTGTGCTCTGGACCCCTCTTTTCCACAGAATGGGGCCCCCCAGCTCTCTTCGAGCACCCCAGGCCCGTTTAGACACCCTGTAGTCTCCTCACAACCCCTCCAGATTTCTCCCTTCTTCCCCAGAGGCATTTCTGGACCATGTAGATGCCTTAGCACCCCTCTAGTGCACTCTGGACCCCTCTTTTCCACAGAATGGGGCCCCCCAGCTCTCTTCTCTCCACTGAGGCCCATTTAGAGACCCTCTAGTGTCCTCGCAACCCCTCCAGATTTCTCCCTTCTTCCCCAGAGGCATTTCTTGACAGTGTAGATGCCTTAGTACTCCCCGGTGCACTCTGGACTCCTCTTTCCCACAGAGTGGGGCCCCCCAGCTCTCTTCTGGCCCCCCAGACCGCTTAGACACCCTCTCGTCTCCTGGCAACCCCTCCAGAATTCTCCCTTCTTCCCCAGAGGCATTTCTGGACAGTGTAGATGCCTTAGCCCCTCTCTATTGTGCTCTGGACCCATCTTTGCCACAGAATGGGGCCCCCCAACTCTCTTCGAGCACCCCAGGCCCGTTTAGACACCCTGTAGTCTCCTCACAACCTCTCCAGATTTCTCCCTTCTTCCCCAGAGGCATTTCTTGACCGTGTAGATGCTTTAGCACCCCTCTAGTGCGCTCTGGACCCCTCTTTTCCACAGAGTGGGGCCCCCCAGCTCTCTTCGAGCACCCCAGGCCCGTTTAAACACCCTGTAGTCTCCTCACAACCCCTCCACATTTCTCCCTTCTTCCCCAGAGGCATTTCTGGACCATGTAGACACTTTAGCACCCCTCTAGTGTGCTCTGGACCCCTCTTTTCCACAGCATTGGGTCCTCTAGCTGTCTTCTGGCCCCCCAGGCCCCTTAGACACCCTCTAGTCTCCTCGCAACCCCTCCAGATTTCTCCCTTCTTTCCCAGAGGCATTTCTGGACAGTGTGGACGCCTTAGCACCCCTCTTGTGTGCTCTGGACCCCTCTTTTCCACAGAAATGGGCCCCATCAGGTCTCTGTAGGCCCCCCAGACCCCTTAGACACCGTATAGTCTCCTCGCAACCCCTGCAGATTTCTCCCTTCTTCCCCAGAGGCATTTCTTGATAGTGTAGATGGCTTAGCACCCCTCTATTGTGCTCTGGACCCCTCTTTTCCACAGAATGGGGTCCCCCAGCTCTCTTCGAGTACCCCAGGCTCCTTAGACACTCTCTAGTGTCCTGGCAACCCCTCCAGATTTCTCCCTTCTTTCCCAGAGGCATTTCTGGACCATGTAGACGCCTTAGCACCCCTCTAGTGCGCCCTGGAGCCCTCTTTTACACAGAATGCGCCCCCCCAGCTCTCTTGTGGCCCCCCAGACCCCTTAGACACCCTCTAGTCTCCTCGCAACCCCTCCAGATTTCTCCCTTCTTCCCCAGAGTCATTTCTGGACAGTGTGGACACCTTAACACCCTTCTATTGTGCTCTGGACTCCTCTTTTACACAGAATGGGGCCCCCCAGCTCTCTTCTCTCCACTGAGGCCCATTTAGACACCCTCTAGTCTCCTCGCAACCCCTCCAGATTTCTCCCTTCTTCCCCAGAGGCATTTCTGGACAGTGTAGACGCCTTAGCACTCCTCTATTGTGCTCTGGACCCCTCTTTTCCACAGAATGGGGCCCCCCAGCTCTCTTCGAGCACCCCAGGCCCGTTTAGACACCCTGTAGTCTCCTCACAACCCCTCCAGATTTCTCCCTTCTTCCCCAGAGGCATTTCTGGACCATGTAGATGCCTTAGCACCCCTCTAGTGCACTCTGGACCCCTCTTTTCCACAGAATGGGGCCCCCCAGCTCTCTTCTCTCCACTGAGGCCCATTTAGAGACCCTCTAGTGTCCTCGCAACCCCTCCAGATTTCTCCCTTCTTCCCCAGAGGCATTTCTTGACAGTGTAGATGCCTTAGTACTCCCCGGTGCACTCTGGACTCCTCTTTCCCACAGAGTGGGGCCCCCCAGCTCTCTTCTGGCCCCCCAGACCGCTTAGACACCCTCTCGTCTCCTGGCAACCCCTCCAGAATTCTCCCTTCTTCCCCAGAGGCATTTCTGGACAGTGTAGATGCCTTAGCCCCTCTCTATTGTGCTCTGGACCCATCTTTGCCACAGAGTGGGGCCCCCCAACTCTCTTCGAGCACCCCAGGCCCGTTTAGACACCCTGTAGTCTCCTCACAACCTCTCCAGATTTCTCCCTTCTTCCCCAGAGGCATTTCTGGACAGTGTAGATGCTTTAGCACCCCTCTAGTGCGCTCTGGACCCCTCTTCTCCACAGCATTGGGTCCTCTAGCTGTCTTCTGGCCCCCCAGTCCCCTTAGACACCCTCTAGTCTCCTCGCAACTCCTCCAGATTTCTCCCTTCTTTCCCAGAGGCATTTCTGGACAGTGTAGACGCCTTAGCACCCCTCTATTGTGCTCTGGACCCCTCTTTTCAACAGAATGGCCCCCCCAGCTCTCTTCTGGCCCCCCAGGCCCCTTAGACACCCTCTCGTCTTCTGGCAACCCCTCCAGATTTCTCCCTTCTTCCCCAGAGGCATTTCTGGACAGTGTAGACCCGTTGTCACCCCTCTAGTGCACTCTGGGCCCCTCTTCTCCACAGAGTGGGCCCCCCAGCTCTCTTGTGGCCCCCGAGACCCCTTAGACACCCTCTAGTCTCCTCACAACCCCTCCAGATTTCTCCCTTCTTCCCCAGAGGCATTTCTGGACAGTGTAGACGCCTTAGCACCCCTCTATTGTGCTCTGGACCCCTCTTTTCCACAGAATGGGGCCCCCCAGCTCTCTTCGAGCACCCCAGGCCCGTTTAGGCACCCTGTAGTCTCCTCACAACCCCTCCAGATTTCTCTGTTCTTCCCCAGAGGCATTTCTGGACCATGTAGACACTTTAGCACCCCTCTAGTGCGCTCTGGAGCCCTCTTTTCCACAGAAATGGGCCCCATCAGGTCTCTGTGGGCCCCCCGAGACCCCTTAGACACCCTCTCGTCTCCTCGCAACCCCTCCAGATTGCTCCCTTCTTCTCCAGAGCCATTTCTGGACAGTGTAGACGCCTTAGAAACCCTTCAGTGCGCTCTGGACCCCTCTTTTCAACAGAATTGCGCCCCCAGCTCTTTTCTGGCCCCCCAGACCCCTTAGAAACCCTCTGTAGTCTGCTCGCAACCCCTCCAGTTTTCTCCCTTCTTTCCCAGAGGCATTTCTTGACAGTGTAGAGGCCTTAGCACCCCTCTAGTGCACTCTGGACCCCTCTTTTCCACAGAATGGGCCCCCCCAGCTTTCTTCTCTCCACTGAGGCCCATTTAGACACCCTCTAGTGTCCTTACAACCCCTCCAGATTTCTCCCTTCTTCCCCAGAGGCATTTCTGGACCGTGTAGATGCCTTAGTACTCCCCGGTGCACTCTGGACCCCTCTTCTCCACAGAGTGGGCCCCCCAGCTCTCTTGTGGCCCCCGAGACCCCTTAGACACCGTATAGTCTCCTCACAACCCCTCCAGATTTCTCCCTTCTTCCCCAGAGGCATTTCTGGACAGTGTAGACGCCCTAGCACCCCTCTATTGTGCTCTGGACCTCTCTTTTCCACAGAATGGGGCCCCCCAGCTCTCTTCGAGCACCCCAGGCCCATTTAGACAGCCTCTCGTCTCCTGGCAACCCCTCCAGATTTCTCCCTTCTTCCCCAGAGGCATTTCTGGACCATGTAGATGCCTTAGCACCCCTCTAGTGCGCTCTGGACCCCTCTTTTCCACAGAATTGGGCCCCCCAGCTCTCTTCTGGCCCCCCAGGCCCCTTAGACACCCTCTCGTCTCCTGGCAACCCCTCCAGATTTCTCCCTTCTTCCCCAGAGGCATTTCTGGACAGTGTAGACCCGTTGTCACCCTTCTAATGCACTCTGGACCCCTCTTTTCCACAGCATTGGGTCCTCTAGCTGTCTTCTGGCCCCCCAGACCCCTTAGACAGCCTCTAGTCACCTGGCAACCCCTCCGGATTTCTCCCTTCTTCCCCAGAGGCATTTCTTGACAGTGTGGACACCTTAACACCCCTCTAGTGCGCTCTGGAGCCCTCTTTTCCCCAGAATGGGGCCCCATCAGGTCTCTGTGGGCCCCCCAGGCCCCTTAGACACCCTCTAGTCTCCTTGCAACCCTTCTAGATTGCTCCCTTCTTCCCCAGAGGCATTTCTGGACCATGTAGATGCTTTAACACCCCTCTATTGTGCTCTGGACCCCTCTTTTCAACAGAATTGCACTCCCAGCTCTCCTGTGGCACCCCAGGCACCTTAGACGCCCTCTAGTCTCCTCGCAACCCCTCCAGATTCCTCCCTTCTTTCCCAGAAGCATTTCTTGACAGTGTAGAGGCCTTAGCACCCCTCTAGTGCACTCTGGACCCCTCTTTTCCACAGAATGGGCCCCCCCAGCTTTCTTCTCTCCACTGAGGCCCGTTTAGACAGCCGCTAGTCTCCTCGCCACCCCTCCAGATTTCTCCCTTCTTCCCCAGAGGCATTTCTGGACAGTGTAGACGCCTTAGCACCCCTCTATTGTGCTCTGGACCCCTCTTTTCCACAGAATGGGGCCCCCCAGCTCTCTTCGAGCACCCCAGGCCCGTTTAGACACCCTGTAGTCTCCTCACAACCCCTCCAGATTTCTCCCTTCTTCCCCAGAGGCATTTCTGGACCATGTAGACACTTTAGCACCCCTCTAGTGTGCTCTGGAGCCCTCTTTTCCACAGCATTGGGTCCTCTAGCTGTCTTCTGGCCCCCCAGGCCCCTTAGACACCCTCTAGTCTCCTCGCAACCCCTCCAGATTTCTCCCTTCTTCCCCAGAGGCATTTCTTGACAGTGTAGACGCCTTAGAAACCCTCTATTGTGCTCTGGACCCCTCTTTTCAACAGAATTGCGCTCCCAGCTCTCCTGTGGCACCCCAGGCACCTTAGACGCCCTCTAGTCTCCTCGCAACCCCTCCAGATTGCTCCCTTCTTCCCCAGAGGCATTTTTTGACAGTGTAGAGGCCTTAGCACCCCTCTAGTGCACTCTGGAGCCCTCTTTTCCACAGAATGCGCCCCCCCAGCTTTCTTCTCTCCACTGAGGCCCGTTTAGACAGCCGCTAGTCTCCTCGCCACCCCTCCAGATTGCTCCCTTCTTCCCCAGAGGCATTTCTTGACAGTGTAGATGCCTTAGTACTCCCCGGTGCACTCTGGACTCCTCTTTCCCACAGAGTGGGGCCCCCCAGCTCTCTTCTGGCCCCCCAGACCGCTTAGACACCCTCTCGTCTCCTGGCAACCCCTCCAGAATTCTCCCTTCTTCCCCAGAGGCATTTCTGGACAGTGTAGATGCCTTAGCCCCTCTCTATTGTGCTCTGGACCCATCTTTGCCACAGAATGGGGCCCCCCAACTCTCTTCGAGCACCCCAGGCCCGTTTAGACACCCTGTAGTCTCCTCACAACCTCTCCAGATTTCTCCCTTCTTCCCCAGAGGCATTTCTTCACCGTGTAGATGCTTTAGCACCCCTCTAGTGCGCTCTGGACCCCTCTTCTCCACAGCATTGGGTCCTCTTGCTGTCTTCTGGCCCCCCAGTCCCCTTAGACACCCTCTAGTCTCCTCGCAACTCCTCCAGATTTCTCCCTTCTTCCCCAGAGGCATTTCTGGACAGTGTAGATGCCTTAGCCCCTCTCTATTGTGCTCTGGACCCATCTTTGCCACAGAATGGGGCCCCCCAACTCTCTTCGAGCACCCCAGGCCCGTTTAAACACCCTGTAGTCTCCTCACAACCCCTCCACATTTCTCCCTTCTTCCCCAGAGGCATTTCTGGACCATGTAGACACTTTAGCACCCCTCTAGTGTGCTCTGGACCCCTCTTTTCCACAGCATTGGGTCCTCTAGCTGTCTTCTGGCCCCCCAGGCCCCTTAGACACCCTCTAGTGTCCTCGCAACCCCTCCAGATTTCTCCCTTCTTCCCCAGAGGCATTTCTGGACAGTGTGGACGCCTTAGCACCCCTCTTGTGTGCTCTGGACCCCTCTTTGCCACAGAATGGCCCCCCCCAGCTCTCTTCTGGCCCCCCAGGCCCCTTAGACACCCTCTAGTCTCCTCGCAACTCCTCCAGATTTCTCCCTTCTTTCCCAGAGGCATTTCTGGACAGTGTAGACGCCTTAGCACCCCTCTATTGTGCTCTGGACCCCTCTTTTCCACAGAAATGGGCCCCATCAGGTCTCTGTAGGCCCCCCAGACCCCTTAGACACCGTATAGTCTCCTCGCAACCCCTGCAGATTTCTCCCTTCTTCCCCAGAGGCATTTCTGGACAGTGTAGACGCCTTAGAAACCCTCTAGTGCGCTCTGGACACCTCTTTTCCACAGAATGGGCCCCCCAGCTCTCCTGTGGCACCCCAGGCACCTTAGACGCCCTCTAGTCTACTCGCCACCCCTCCAGATTCCTCCCTTCTTCCCCAGAGGCATTTCTTGACAGTGTAGAGGCCTTAGCACCCCTCTATTGTGCTCTGGACCCCTCTTTTCCACAGAATGGGGCCCCCCAGCTCTCTTCGAGCACCCCAGGCCCGTTTAGACACCCTGTAGTCTCCTCACAACCCCTCCAGATTTCTCCCTTCTTCCCCAGAGGCATTTCTGGACCATGTAGATGCCTTAGCACCCCTCTAGTGCACTCTGGACCCCTCTTTTCCACAGAATGGGGCCCCCCAGCTCTCTTCTCTCCACTGAGGCCCATTTAGAGACCCTCTAGTGTCCTCGCAACCCCTCCAGATTTCTCCCTTCTTCCCCAGAGGCATTTCTTGACACTGTAGATGCCTTAGTACTCCCCGGTGCACTCTGGACTCCTCTTTCCCACAGAGTGGGGCCCCCCAGCTCTCTTCTGGCCCCCCAGACCGCTTAGACACCCTCTCGTCTCCTGGCAACCGCTCCAGAATTCTCCCTTCTTCCCCAGAGGCATTTCTGGACAGTGTAGATGCTTTAGCACCCCTCTAGTGCGCTCTGGACCCCTCTTTTCCACAGCATTGGGTCCTCTAGCTGTCTTCTGGCCCCCCAGGCCCCTTAGACACCCTGTAGTCTCCTCATAACCCCTCCAGATTTCTCCCTTCTTCCCCAGAGGCATTTTTGGACCATGTAGACACCTTAGCACCCCTCTAGTGTGCTCTGGACCCCTCTTCTCCACAGCATTGGGTCCTCTTGCTGTCTTCTGGCCCCCCAGTCCCCTTAGACACCCTCTAGTCTCCTCGCAACTCCTCCAGATTTCTCCCTTCTTTCCCAGAGGCATTTCTGGACAGTGTAGATGCCTTAGCACCCCTCTATTGTGCTCTGGACCCCTCTTTTCAACAGAATGGCCCCCCCAGCTCTCTTCTGGCCCCCCAGGCCCCTTAGACACCCTCTCGTCTTCTGGCAACCCCTCCAGATTTCTCCCTTCTTTCCCAGAGGCATTTCTGGACAGTGTAGACCCGTTGTCACCCCTCTAGTGCACTCTGGACCCCTCTTCTCCACAGAGTGGGCCCCCCAGCTCTCTTGTGGCCCCCGAGACCCCTTAGACACCCTCTAGTCTCCTTGCAACCCCTCCAGATTTCTCCCTTCTTCCCCAGAGGCATTTCTGGACAGTGTAGACGCCTTAGCACCCCTCTATTGTGCTCTGGACCCCTCTTTTCCACAGAATGGGGCCCCCCAGCTCTCTTCGAGCACCCCAGGCCCGTTTAGGCACCCTGTAGTCTCCTCACAACCCCTCCAGATTTCTCTGTTCTTCCCCAGAGGCATTTCTGGACCATGTAGACACTTTAGCACCCCTCTAGTGTGCTCTGGACCCCTCTTTTCCACAGCATTGGGTCCTCTAGCTGTCTTCTGGCCCCCCAGGCCCCTTAGACACCCTCTAGTCTCCTCACAACTCCTCCAGATTTCTCTCTTCTTCCCCAGAGGCATTTCTTGACAGTGTGGACACCTTAGCACCCCTCTAGTGCGCTCTGGAGCCCTCTTTTCCACAGAAATGGGCCCCATCAGGTCTCTGTGGGCCCCCCGAGACCCCTTAGACACCCTCTCGTCTCCTCGCAACCCCTCCAGATTGCTCCCTTCTTCCCCAGAGGCATTTCTGGACCATGTAGATGCTTTAGCACCCCTCTAGTGCACTCTGGACCCCTCTTTTACACAGAATGGGCCCCCCCAGCTCTCTTCTGGCCCCCCAGGCCCCTTAGACACCCTCTAGTCTCCTGGCAACCCCTCCAGATTTCTCCCTTCATCCCCAGAGCCATTTCTGGACAGTGTAGACGCCTTAGAAACCCTTCAGTGCGCTCTGGACCCCTCTTTTCAACAGAATTGCGCCCCCAGCTCTTTTCTGGCCCCCCAGACCCCTTAGAAACCCTCTGTAGTCTGCTCGCAACCCCTCCAGTTTTCTCCCTTCTTTCCCAGAGGCATTTCTTGACAGTGTAGAGGCCTTAGCACCCCTCTAGTGCACTCTGGACCCCTCTTTTCCACAGAATGGGCCCCCCCAGCTTTCTTCTCTCCACTGAGGCCCATTTAGACACCCTCTAGTGTCCTTACAACCCCTCCAGATTTCTCCCTTCTTCCCCAGAGGCATTTCTGGACCGTGTAGATGCCTTAGTACTCCCCGGTGCACTCTGCCTCCTCTTTCCCACAGAGTGGGGCCCCCCAGCTCTCTTCTGGCCCCCCAGACCCCTTAGACACCGTATAGTCTCCTCGCAACCCCTCCAGATTTCTCCCTTCTTCCCCAGAGGCATTTCTTGACAGTGTAGACCCGTTGTCACCCTTCTAATGCACTCTGGACCCCTCTTTTTCACAGAATGGGGCCGCCCAGCTCTCTTGTGGCCCCCGAGACCCCTTAGACACCCTCTAGTCTCCTCGCAACCCCTCCAGATTTCTCCCTTCTTCCCCAGAGGCATTTCTGGACAGTGTAGACGCCTTAGCACCCCTCTATTGTGCTCTGGACCTCTCTTTTCCACAGAGTGGGGCCCCCCAGCTCTCTTCGAGCACCCCAGGCCCATTTAGACAGCCTCTCGTCTCCTGGCAACCCCTCCAGATTTCTCCCTTCTTCCCCAGAGGCATTTCTGGACCATGTAGATGCCTTAGCACCCCTCTAGTGCGCTCTGGACCCCTCTTTTCCACAGAATTGGGCCCCCCAGCTCTCTTCTGGCCCCCCAGGCCCCTTAGACACCCTCTCGTCTCCTGGCAACCCCTCCAGATTTCTCCCTTCTTCCCCAGAGGCATTTCTGGACAGTGTAGACCCGTTGTCACCCTTCTAATGCACTCTGGAGCCCTCTTTTCCACAGCATTGGGTCCTCTAGCTGTCTTCTGGCCCCCCAGACCCCTTAGACAGCCTCTAGTCACCTGGCAACCCCTCCAGATTTCTCCCTTCTTCCCCAGAGGCATTTCTTGACAGTGTGGACACCTTAACACCCCTCTAGTGCGCTCTGGAGCCCTCTTTTCCCCAGAATGGGGCCCCATCAGGTCTCTGTAGGCCCCCCAGGCCCCTTAGACACCCTCTAGTCTCCTTGCAATCCTTCTAGATTGCTCCCTTCTTCCCCAGAGGCATTTCTGGACCATGTAGATGCTTTGACACCCCTCTATTGTGCTCTGGACCCCTCTTTTCAACAGAATTGCGCTCCCAGCTCTCCTGTGGCACCCCAGGCACCTTAGACGCCCTCTAGTCTCCTCGCAACCCCTCCAGATTGCTCCCTTCTTCCCCAGAGGCATTTCTTGACAGTGTAGAGGCCTTAGCACCCCTCTAGTGCACTCTGGAGCCCTCTTTTCCACAGAATGGGCCCCCCCAGCTTTCTTCTCTCCACTGAGACCCGTTTAGACAGCCGCTAGTCTCCTCGCCACCCCTCCAGATTTCTCCCTTCTTCCCCAGAGGCATTTCTTGACAGTGTAGATGCCTTAGTACTCCCCGGTGCACTCTGGACTCCTCTTTCCCACAGAGTGGGGCCCCCCAGCTCTCTTCTGGCCCCCCAGACCGCTTAGACGCCCTCTCGTCTCCTGGCAACTCCTCCAGAATTCTCCCTTCTTCCCCAGAGGCATTTCTGGACAGTGTAGATGCCTTAGCCCCTCTCTATTGTGCTCTGGACCCATCTTTGCCACAGAATGGGGCCCCCCAACTCTCTTCGAGCACCCCAGGCCCGTTTAGACACCCTGTAGTCTCCTCACAACCTCTCCAGATTTCTCCCTTCTTCCCCAGAGGCATTTCTTGACCGTGTAGACGCCTTAGCACCCCTCTAGTGCACTCTGGACCCCTCTTTTCAACAGAATTGCGCCCCCAGCTCTCTTCTGGCCCCCAGACCGCTTAGAAACCCTCTGTAGTCTGCTCGCAACCCCTCCAGATTTCTCCCTTCTTCCCTAGACGCATTTCTTGACAGTGTAGAGGCCTTAGCACCCCTCTAATGCGCTCTGGACCCCTCTTTTCCACAGAACTGGCCCCCCAGCTCTCCTGTGGCACGCCAGGCACCTTAGACGCCCTCTAGTCTCCTGGCAACCCCTCCAGATTTCTTCCTTCTTCCCCAGAGACATTTCTTGACAGTGTACAAACGTTAGCACCCCTCTTGTGCGCTCTGGACCCCTCTTTTCCACAGAATGGGCCCCCCCAGCTTTCTTCTCTCCACTGAGGCCCGTTTAGACAGCCGCTAGTCTCCTCGCCACCCCTCCAGATTGCTCCCTTCTTCCCCAGAGGCATTTCTGGACAGTGTAGACGCCTTAGCACCCCTCTATTGTGCTCTGGACCCCTCTTTTCCACAGAATGGGGCCCCCCGAGCTCTCTTCGAGCACCCCAGGCCCGTTTAGACACCCTGTAGTCTCCTCACAACCCCTCCAGATTTCTCCCTTCTTCCCCAGAGGCATTTCTGGACCATGTAGATGCCTTAGCACCCCTCTAGTGCACTCTGGACCCCTCTTTTCCACAGAATGGGGCCCCCCAGCTCTCTTCTCTCCACTGAGGCCCATTTAGAGACCCTCTAGTGTCCTCGCAACCCCTCCAGATTTCTCCCTTCTTCCCCAGAGGCATTTCTTGACAGTGTAGATGCCTTAGTACTCCCCGGTGCACTCTGGACTCCTCTTTCCCACAGAGTGGGGCCCCCCAGCTCTCTTCTGGCCCCCCAGACCGCTTAGACACCCTCTCGTCTCCTGGCAACCCCTCCAGAATTCTCCCTTCTTCCCCAGAGGCATTTCTGGACCATGTAGATGCCTTAGCCCCTCTCTATTGTGCTCTGGACCCATCTTTGCCACAGAGTGGGGCCCCCCAGCTCTCTTCGAGCACCCCAGGCCCATTTAGACACCCTGTAGTCTCCTCACAACCCCTCCAGATTTCTCCCTTCTTCCCCAGAGGCATTTCTGGACCATGTAGACACCTTAGCACCCCTCTAGTGTGCTCTGGACCCCTCTTTTCCACAGCATTGGGTCCTCTAGCTGTCTTCTGGCCCCCCAGGCCCCTTAGACACCCTCTAGTCTCCTCGCAACTCCTCCAGATTTCTCCCTTCTTCCCCAGAGGCATTTCTGGACAGTGTAGAGGCCTTAGCTCCCCTCTAGTGCGCTCTGGAGCCCTCTTTTCCCCAGAAATGGGCCCCATCAGGTCTCTGTGGGCCCCCCGAGACCCCTTAGACACCCTCTAGTCTCCTCGCAACCCTTCCAGATTGCTTCCTTCTTCCCCAGAGGCATTTCTTGACAGTGTAGACGCCTTAGCACCCCTCTAGTGCGCTCTGGACCCCTCTTTTCAACAGAATTGCGCCCCCAGCTCTCTTCTGGCCCCCCAGGCCCCTTAGACACCCTCTCGTCTCCTGGCAACCCCTCCAGATTTCTCCCTTCATCCCCAGAGCCATTTCTTGACAGTGTAGACGCCTTAGCACCCCTCTATTGTGCTCTGGACCCCTCTTTTCAACAGAATTGCGCCCCCAGCTCTCTTCTGGCCCCCAGACCCCTTAGAAACCCTCTGTAGTCTGCTCGCAACCCCTCCAGATTTCTCCCTTCTTCCCCAGAGGCATTTCTTGACAGTGTAGAGGCCTTAGCACCCCGCTAGTGCACTCTGGACCCCTCTTTTCCACAGAATTGGCCCCCCAGCCCTCCTGTGGCAGCCCAGGCACCTTAGACGCCCTCTAGTCTCCTCGCAACCCCTCCAGATTTCTTCCTTCTTCCCCAGAGACATTTCTTGACCGTGTAGACGCCTTAGCACCCCTCTAGTGTGCTCTGGACCCCTCTTTGCCACAGAAATGGGGCCCCCGAGCTCTCTTCGAGCACCCCAGGCCCGTTTAGACACCCTCTGTAGTCTCCTGGCAACCCCTCCAGATTTCTCCCTTCTTCCCCAGAGGCATTTCTGGACCATGTAGATGCCTTAGCACCCCTCTAGTGCGCTCTGGACCCCTTTTTTCCACAGAATTGGGCCCCCCAGCTCTCTTCTGGCCCCCCAGGCCCCTTAGACACCCTCTCGTCTCCTGGCAACCCCTCCAGATTTCTCCCTTCTTCCCCAGAGGCATTTCTTGACAGTGTAGACCCGTTGTCACCCTTCTAATGCGCTCTGGAGCCCTCTTTTCCACAGAATGGGGCCCCCCAGCTCTCTTCGAGCACCCCAGGCCCATTTAGACACCCTCTGTAGTCTCCTCGCAACCCTTCCAGATTGCTCCCTTCTTCCCCAGAGGCATTTCTTGACAGTGTAGACGCCTTAGCACCCCTCTATTGTGCTCTGGACCCCTCTTTTCCACAGAATTGGGCCGCCCAGCTCTCTTCTGGCCCCCCAGGCTCCTTAGATACCCTCTCATCTCCTAGCAACCCCTCCAGATTTCTCCCTTCCTCCCCAGAGGCATTCCTTAACCGTGTAGACGCCTTGGCACCCCTCTAGTGCACTCTGGAGCCCTACTTTGTACAGAATTGGGCCCCCCAGCTGTTTTCTGGTCCCCCAGGCCCTCTAGACACCCTCTAGTCTTCTCGCAACCCCTCCAGATTGCTCCCTTCTTCCCCAGAGGCATTTCTGGACCATGTAGATGCCTTAGCACCCCTCCAGTAAGCTCTGGAGCCCTCTTTTCCCCAGAAATGGGCCCCATCAGGTCTCTGTGGGCCCCCCAGGCCCCTTAGACACCCTCTAGTCTCCTCGCAACCCTTCCAGATTGCTTCCTTCTTCCCCAGAGGCATTTCTTGACAGTGTAGACGCCTTAGAAACCCTCTAGTGCGCTCTGGACCCCTCTTTTCAACAGAATTGCGCCCCCAGCTCTCTTCTGGCCCCCCAGGCCCCTTAGACACCCTCTAGTCTCCTCGCAACCCCTCCAGATTTCTCCCTTCATCCCCAGAGCCATTTCTTGACAGTGTAGAGGCCTTAGCACCCCTCTATTGTGCTCTGGACCCCTCTTTTCAACAGAATTGCGCCCCCAGCTCTCTTCTGGCCCCCAGACCCCTTAGAAACCCTCTGTAGTCTGCTCGCAACCCCTCCAGATTTCTCCCTTCTTCCCCAGAGGCATTTCTTGACAGTGTAGAGGCCTTAGCACCCCGCTAGTGCACTCTGGACCCCTCTTTTCCACAGAATTGGCCCCCCAGCCCTCCTGTGGCAGCCCAGGCACCTTAGACGCCCTCTAGTCTCCTCGCAACCCCTCCAGATTTCTTCCTTCTTCCCCAGAGACATTTCTTGACCGTGTAGACGCCTTAGCACCCCTCTAGTGCGCTCTGGACCCCTCTTTGCCACAGAAATGGGGCCCCCCAGCTCTCTTCGAGCACCCCAGGCCCATTTAGACACCCTCTGTAGTCTCCTCGCAACCCTTCCAGATTGCTCCCTTCTTCCCCAGAGGCATTTCTTGACAGTGTAGACGCCTTAGCACCCCTCTATTGTGCTCTGGACCCCTCTTTTCCACAGAATTGGGCCGCCCAGCTCTCTTCTGGCCCCCCAGGCTCCTTAGATACCCTCTCATCTCCTAGCAACCCCTCCAGATTTCTCCCTTCCTCCCCAGAGGCATTCCTTAACCGTGTAGACGCCTTGGCACCCCTCTAGTGCACTCTGAAGCCCTACTTTGTACAGAATTGGGCCCCCCCAGCTGTTTTCTGGTCCCCCAGACCCTCTAGACACCCTCTAGTCTTCTCGCAACCCCTCCAGATTGCTCCCTTCTTCCCCAGAGGCATTTCTGGACCATGTAGATGCCTTAGCACCCCTCCAGTAAGCTCTGGAGCCCTCTTTTCCCCAGAAATGGGCCCCATCAGGTCTCTGTGGGCCCCCCAGACCCTTTAGACACCCTCTAGTCTCCTCGCAACCCCTCCAGATTTCTCCCTTCTTCCCCAGAGGCATTTCTGGACCATGTAGACACTTTAGCACCCCTCTAGTGTGCTCTGGAGCCCTCTTTTCCACAGCATTGGGTCCTCCAGCTCTCTTCTGGCCCCCCAGACCCCTTAGACAACCTCTAGTCTCCTCGCAACGCATCCAGATTTCTCCCTTCTTCCCCAGAGGCATTTCTGGACCATGTAGACGCCTTTAGTACCCCTCTAGTGCGCTCTGGACCCCTCTTTTACACAGAATGCGCCCCCCCAGCTCTCTTGTGGCCCCCCAGACCCCTTAGACACCCTCTAGTCTCCTCGCAACCCCTCCAGATTTCTCCCTTCTTTGCCAGAGGCATTTCTGGACAGTGTAGAGGCCTTAGCACCCCTCTAGTGCCATCTGGACCCCTCTTTTCCCCAGAAATGGGCCCCCCAGCTGTCTTCTGGTCCCCCAGGCCCCTTAGACACCCTCTAGTCTCCTCGCAACTCCTCCAGATTTCTCCCTTCTTCCCCAGAGGCATTTCTGGACAGTGTAGACGCCTTAGCACCCCTCTAGTGCACTCTGGACCCCTCTTTTCCACAGCATTGGGTCCTCTAGCTGTCTTCTGGCCCCCCAGGCCCCTTAGACACCCTCTCGTCTCCTGGCAACCCCTCCAGATTTCTCCCTTCTTCCCCAGAGCCATTTCTTGACAGTGTAGACGCCTTAGAAACCCTCTAGTGCGCTCTGGACCCTTCTTTTCAACAGAATTGCGCTCCCAGCTCTCCTGTGGCACCCCAGGCACCTTAGACGCCCTGTAGTCTCCTGGCAACCCCTCCAGATTCCTCCCTTCTTTCCCAGAGGCATTTCTTGACAGTGTAGATGGCTTAGCACCCCTCTAGTGCACTCTGGACCCCTCTTTTCCACAGAATGGGCCCCCCCAGCTTTCTTCTCTCCACTGAGGCCCATTTAGACACCCTCTAGTGTCCTTACAACCCCTCCAGATTTCTCCCTTCTTCCCCAGAGGCATTTCTGGACCGTGTAGATGCCTTAGTACTCCCCGGTGCACTCTGGACTCCTCTTTCCCACAGAGTGGGGCCCCCCAGCTCTCTTCTGGCCCCCCAGACCCCTTAGACACCGTATAGTCTCCTCGCAACCCCTCCAGATTTCTCCCTTCTTCCCCAGAGGCATTTCTTGACAGTGTAGACCCGTTGTCACCCTTCTAATGCACTCTGGACCCCTCTTTTTCACAGAATGGGGCCGCCCAGCTCTCTTGTGGCCCCCGAGACCCCTTAGACACCCTGTAGTCTCCTCGCAACCCCTCCAGATTTCTCCCTTCTTCCCCAGAGGCATTTCTGGACAGTGTAGACGCCTTAGCACCCCTCTATTGTGCTCTGGACCTCTCTTTTCCACAGAATGGGGCCCCCCAGCTCTCTTCGAGCACCCCAGGCCCATTTAGACAGCCTCTCGTCTCCTGGCAACCCCTCCAGATTTCTCCCTTCTTCCCCAGAGGCATTTCTGGACCATGTAGATGCCTTAGCACCCCTCTAGTGCGCTCTGGACCCCTCTTTTCCACAGAATTGGGCCCCCCAGCTCTCTTCTGGCCCCCCAGGCCCCTTAGACACCCTCTCGTCTCCTGGCAACCCCTCCAGATTTCTCCCTTCTTCCCCAGAGGCATTTCTGGACAGTGTAGACCCGTTGTCACCCTTCTAATGCACTCTGGAGCCCTCTTTTCCACAGCATTGGGTCCTCTAGCTGTCTTCTGGCCCCCCAGACCCCTTAGACAGCCTCTAGTCACCTGGCAACCCCTCCAGATTTCTCCCTTCTTCCCCAGAGGCATTTCTTGACAGTGTGGACACCTTAACACCCCTCTAGTGCGCTCTGGAGCCCTCTTTTCCCCAGAATGGGGCCCCATCAGGTCTCTGTGGGCCCCCCAGGCCCCTTAGACACCCTCTAGTCTCCTTGCAACCCTTCTAGATTGCTCCCTTCTTCCCCAGAGGCATTTCTGGACCATGTAGATGCTTTAACACCCCTCTATTGTGCTCTGGACCCCTCTTTTCAACAGAATTGCGCTCCCAGCTCTCCTGTGGCACCCCAGGCACCTTAGACGCCCTCTAGTCTCCTCGCCACCCCTCCAGATTCCTCCCTTCTTTCCCAGAGGCATTTCGTGACAGTGTAGAGGCCTTAGCACCCCTCTAGTGCACTCTGGACCCCTCTTTTCCACAGAATGGGGCCCCCCAGCTCTCTTCTCTCCACTGAGGCCCATTTAGAGACCCTCTAGTGTCCTCGCAACCCCTCCAGATTTCTCCCTTCTTCCCCAGAGGCATTTCTGGACCGTGTAGATGCCTTAGTACTCCCCGGTGCACTCTGGACTCCTCTTTCCCACAGAGTGGGGCCCCCCAGCTCTCTTCTGGCCCCCCAGACCGCTTAGACACCCTCTCGTCTCCTGGCAACCCCTCCAGAATTCTCCCTTCTTCCCCAGAGGCATTTCTGGACAGTGTAGATGCCTTAGCACCCCTCTATTGTGCTCTGGACCCATCTTTTCCACAGAGTGGGGCCCCCCAGCTCTCTTCGAGCACCCCAGGCCCGTTTAGACACCCTGTAGTCTCCTCGCAACCCCTCCAGATTTCTCCCTTCTTCCCCAGAGGCATTTCTGGACCATGTAGACACCTTAGCACCCCTCTAGTGTGCTCTGGACCCCTCTTTTCCACAGAATTGGGTCCTCTAGCTGTCTTCTGGCCCCCCAGGCCCCTTAGACACCCTCTCGTCTCCTGGCAACCCCTCCAGATTTCTCCCTTCTTCCCCAGAGGCATTTCTGGACAGTGTAGAGGCCTTAGCTCCCCTCTAGTGCGCTCTGGAGCCCTCTTTTCCCCAGAAATGGGCCCCATCAGGTCTCTGTGGGCCCCCCAGACCCCTTAGACACCCTCTAGTCTCCTCGCAACCCTTCCAGATTGCTTCCTTCTTCCCCAGAGGCATTTCTTGACAGTGTAGACGCCTTAGAAACCCTCTAGTGCGCTCTGGACCCCTCTTTTCAACAGAATTGCGCCCCCAGCTCTCTTCTGGCCCCCCAGGCCCCTTAGACACCCTCTAGTCTCCTCGCAACCCTTCCAGATTTCTCCCTTCTTCCCCAGAGCCATTTCTTGACAGTGTAGACGCCTTAGCACCCCTCTATTGTGCTCTGGACCCCTCTTTTCAACAGAATTGCGCCCCCAGCTCTCTTCTGGCCCCCAGACCCCTTAGAAACCCTCTGTAGTCTGCTCGCAACCCCTCCAGATTTCTCCCTTCTTCCCCAGAGGCATTTCTTGACAGTGTAGAGGCCTTAGCACCCCGCTAGTGCACTCTGGACCCCTCTTTTCCACAGAATTGGCCCCCCAGCCCTCCTGTGGCAGCCCAGGCACCTTAGACGCCCTCTAGTCTCCTCGCAACCCCTCCAGATTTCTTCCTTCTTCCCCAGAGACATTTCTTGACCGTGTAGACGCCTTAGCACCCCTCTAGTGCGCTCTGGACCCCTCTTTGCCACAGAAATGGGGCCCCCGAGCTCTCTTCGAGCACCCCAGGCCCGTTTAGACACCCTCTGTAGTCTCCTCGCAACCCCTCCAGATTTCTCCCTTCTTCCCCAGAGGCATTTCTGGACCATGTAGATGCCTTAGCACCCCTCTAGTGCGCTCTGGACCCCTTTTTTCCACAGAATTGGGCCCCCCAGCTCTCTTCTGGCCCCCCAGGCCCCTTAGACACCCTCTCGTCTCCTGGCAACCCCTCCAGATTTCTCCCTTCTTCCCCAGAGGCATTTCTTGACAGTGTAGACCCGTTGTCACCCTTCTAATGCGCTCTGGAGCCCTCTTTTCCACAGAATGGGGCCCCCCAGCTCTCTTCGAGCACCCCAGGCCCATTTAGACACCCTCTGTAGTCTCCTCGCAACCCTTCCAGATTGCTCCCTTCTTCCCCAGAGGCATTTCTTGACAGTGTAGACGCCTTAGCACCCCTCTATTGTGCTCTGGACCCCTCTTTTCCACAGAATTGGGCCGCCCAGCTCTCTTCTGGCCCCCCAGGCTCCTTAGATACCCTCTCATCTCCTAGCAACCCCTCCAGATTTCTCCCTTCCTCCCCAGAGGCATTCCTTAACCGTGTAGACGCCTTGGCACCCCTCTAGTGCACTCTGGAGCCCTACTTTGTACAGAATTGGGCCCCCCAGCTGTTTTCTGGTCCCCCAGGCCCTCTAGACACCCTCTAGTCTTCTCGCAACCCCTCCAGATTGCTCCCTTCTTCCCCAGAGGCATTTCTGGACCATGTAGATGCCTTAGCACCCCTCCAGTAAGCTCTGGAGCCCTCTTTTCCCCAGAAATGGGCCCCATCAGGTCTCTGTGGGCCCCCCAGGCCCCTTAGACACCCTCTAGTCTCCTCGCAACCCTTCCAGATTGCTTCCTTCTTCCCCAGAGGCATTTCTGGACAGTGTAGACGCCTTAGAAACCCTCTAGTGCGCTCTGGACCCCTCTTTTCAACAGAATTGCGCCCCCAGCTCTCTTCTGGCCCCCCAGGCCCCTTAGACACCCTCTAGTCTCCTCGCAACCCCTCCAGATTTCTCCCTTCATCCCCAGAGCCATTTCTTGACAGTGTAGAGGCCTTAGCACCCCTCTATTGTGCTCTGGACCCCTCTTTTCAACAGAATTGCGCCCCCAGCTCTCTTCTGGCCCCCAGACCCCTTAGAAACCCTCTGTAGTCTGCTCGCAACCCCTCCAGATTTCTCCCTTCTTCCCCAGAGGCATTTCTTGACAGTGTAGAGGCCTTAGCACCCCGCTAGTGCACTCTGGACCCCTCTTTTCCACAGAATTGGCCCCCCAGCCCTCCTGTGGCAGCCCAGGCACCTTAGACGCCCTCTAGTCTCCTCGCAACCCCTCCAGATTTCTCCCTTCCTCCCCAGAGGCATTCCTTAACTGTGTAGACGCCTTGGCACCCCTCTAGTGCACTCTGAAGCCCTACTTTGTACAGAATTGGGCCCCCCAGCTGTTTTCTGGTCCCCCAGACCCTCTAGACACCCTCTAGTCTTCTCGCAACCCCTCCAGATTGCTCCCTTCTTCCCCAGAGGCATTTCTGGACCATGTAGATGCCTTAGCACCCCTCCAGTAAGCTCTGGAGCCCTCTTTTCCCCAGAAATGGGCCCCATCAGGTCTCTGTTGGCCCCCCAGACCCTTTAGACACCCTCTAGTCTCCTCGCAACGCCTCCAGATTTCTCCCTTCTTCCCCAGAGGCATTTCTGGACCATGTAGACGCCTTTAGCACCCCTCTAGTGTGCTCTGGAGCCCTCTTTTCCACAGCATTGGGTCCTCCAGCTCTCTTCTGGCCCCCCAGACCCCTTAGACAGCCTCTAGTCTCCTCGCAACGCCTCCAGATTTCTCCCTTCTTCCCCAGAGGCATTTCTGGACCATGTAGACGCCTTTAGTACCCCTCTAGTGCGCTCTGGACCCCTCTTTTACACAGAATGCGCCCCCCCAGCTCTCTTGTGGCCCCCCAGACCCCTTAGACACCCTCTAGTCTCCTCGCAACCCCTCCAGATTTCTCCCTTCTTTGCCAGAGGCATTTCTGGACAGTGTAGAGGCCTTAGCACCCCTCTAGTGCCATCTGGACCCCTCTTTTCCCCAGAAATGGGCCCCCCAGCTGTCTTTTGGTCCCCCAGGCCCCTTAGACACCCTCTAGTCTCCTCGCAACTCCTCCAGATTTCTCCCTTCTTCCCCAGAGGCATTTCTTGACAGTGTAGACGCCTTAGCACCCCTCTAGTGCACTCTGGACCCCTCTTTTCCACAACATTGGGTCCTCTAGCTGTCTTCTGGCCCCCCAGGCCCCTTAGACACCCTCTCGTCTCCTGGCAACCCCTCCAGATTTCTCCCTTCTTCCCCAGAGGCATTTCTTGACAGTGTAGACGCCTTAGAAACCCTCTAGTGTGCTCTGGACCCTTCTTTTCAACAGAATTGCGCTCCCAGCTCTCCTGTGGCACCCCAGGCACCTTAGACGCCCTCTAGTCTCCTCGCAACCCCTCCAGATTCCTCCCTTCTTTCCCAGAGGCATTTCTTGACAGTGTAGATGGCTTAGCACCCCTCTAGTGCACTCTGGACCCCTCTTTTCCACAGAATGGGCCCCCCCAGCTTTCTTCTCTCCACTGAGGCCCATTTAGACACCCTCTAGTGTCCTTACAACCCCTCCAGATTGCTCCCTTCTTCCCCAGAGGCATTTCTGGACCGTGTAGATGCCTTAGTACTCCCCGGTGCACTCTGGACTCCTCTTTCCCACAGAGTGGGGCCCCCCAGCTCTCCTCTGGCCCCCGAGACCGCTTAGACACCCTCTAGTCTCCTCGCAACCCCTCCAGATTTCTCCCTTCTTCCCCAGAGGCATTTCTGGACAGTGTAGACGCCTTAGCACCCCTCTATTGTGCTCTGGACCTCTCTTTTCCACAGAGTGGGGCCCCCCAGCTCTCTTCGAGCACCCCAGGCCCATTTAGACAGCCTCTCGTCTCCTGGCAACCCCTCCAGATTTCTCCCTTCTTCCCCAGAGGCATTTCTGGACCATGTAGATGCCTTAGCACCCCTCTAGTGCGCTCTGGACCCCTCTTTTCCACAGAATTGGGCCCCCCAGCTCTCTTCTGGCCCCCCAGGCCCCTTAGACACCCTCTCGTCTCCTGGCAACCCCTCCAGATTTCTCCCTTCTTCCCCAGAGGCATTTCTGGACAGTGTAGACCCGTTGTCACCCTTCTAATGCACTCTGGAGCCCTCTTTTCCACAGCATTGGGTCCTCTAGCTGTCTTCTGGCCCCCCAGACCCCTTAGACAGCCTCTAGTCACCTGGCAACCCCTCCAGATTTCTCCCTTCTTCCCCAGAGGCATTTCTTGACAGTGTGGACACCTTAACACCCCTCTAGTGCGCTCTGGAGCCCTCTTTTCCCCAGAATGGGGCCCCATCAGGTCTCTGTGGGCCCCCCAGGCCCCTTAGACACCCTCTAGTCTCCTTGCAACCCTTCTAGATTGCTCCCTTCTTCCCCAGAGGCATTTCTGGACCATGTAGATGCTTTAACACCCCTCTATTGTGCTCTGGACCCCTCTTTTCAACAGAATTGCGCTCCCAGCTCTCCTGTGGCACCCCAGGCACCTTAGACGCCCTCTAGTCTCCTCGCAACCCCTCCAGATTCCTCCCTTCTTTCCCAGAAGCATTTCTTGACAGTGTAGAGGCCTTAGCACCCCTCTAGTGCACTCTGGACCCCTCTTTTCCACAGAATGGGCCCCCCCAGCTTTCTTCTCTCCACTGAGGCCTGTTTAGACAGGCGCTAGTCTCCTCGCCACCCCTCCAGATTGCTCCCTTCTTCCCCAGAGGCATTTCTGGACCATGTAGACACTTTAGCACCCCTCTAGTGTGCTCTGGACCCCTCTTTTCCACAGCATTGGGTCCTCTAGCTGTCTTCTGGCCCCCCAGGCCCCTTAGACACCCTCTAGTCTCCTCGCAACTCCTCCAGATTTCTCCCTTCTTCCCTAGACGCATTTCTGGACAGTGTAGAGGCCTTAGCACCCCTCTATTGTGCTCTGGACCCCTCTTTTCCACAGAACTGGCCCCCCAGCTCTCCTGTGGCACCCCAGGCACCTTAGACGCCCTCTAGTCTCCTCGCAACCCCTCCAGATTTCTTCCTTCTTCCCCAGAGACATTTCTTGACAGTGTACAAACGTTAGCACCCCTCTTGTGCGCTCTGGAGCCCTCTTTTCCACAGAATGGGCCCCCCCAGCTTTCTTCTCTCCACTGAGGCCCGTTTAGACAGCCGCTAGTCTCCTCGCCACCCCTCCAGATTCCTCCCTTCTTCCCCAGAGGCATTTCTGGACAGTGTAGACGCCTTAGCACCCCTCTATTGTGCTCTGGACCCCTCTTTTCCACAGAATGGGGCCCCCCGAGCTCTCTTCGAGCACCCCAGGCCCGTTTAGACACCCTGTAGTCTCCTCACAACCCCTCCAGATTGCTTCCTTCTTCCCCAGAGGCATTTCTGGACCATGTAGATGCCTTAGCACCCCTCTAGTGCACTCTGGACCCCTCTTTTCCACAGAATGGGGCCCCCCAGCTCTCTTCTCTCCACTGAGGCCCATTTAGAGACCCTCTAGTGTCCTCGCAACCCCTCCAGATTTCTCCCTTCTTCCCCAGAGGCATTTCTTGACAGTGTAGATGCCTTAGTACTCCCCGGTGCACTCTGGACTCCTCTTTCCCACAGAGTGGGGCCCCCCAGCTCTCTTCTGGCCCCCCAGACCGCTTAGACACCCTCTCGTCTCCTGGCAACCCCTCCAGAATTCTCCCTTCTTCCCCAGAGGCATTTCTGGACAGTGTAGATGCCTTAGCCCCTCTCTATTGTGCTCTGGACCCATCTTTGCCACAGAATGGGGCCCCCCAACTCTCTTCGAGCACCCCAGGCCCGTTTAGACACCCTGTAGTCTCCTCACAACCTCTCCAGATTTCTCCCTTCTTCCCCAGAGGCATTTCTTGACAGTGTAGATGCCTTAGAAACCCTCTAGTGCGCTCTGGACACCTCTTTTCCACAGAAATGGGCCCCACCAGGTGTCTGCGGGGCCCCGAGACCCCTTAGACACCCTCTCGTCTCCTGGCAACCCCTCCAGATTTCTCCCTTCTTCCCCAGAGGCATTTCTGGACAGTGTAGATGCCTTAGCCCCCCTCTATTGTGCTCTGGACCCATCTTTTCCACAGAGTGGGGCCCCCCAGCTCTCTTCGAGCACCCCAGGCCCGTTTAGACACCCTGTAGTCTCCTCACAACCCCTCCAGATTTCTCCCTTCTTCCCCAGAGGCATTTCTGGACCATGTAGACACCTTAGCACCCCTCTAGTGTGCTCTGGACCCCTCTTTTCCACAGCATTGGGTCCTCTAGCTGTCTTCTGGCCCCCCAGGCCCCTTAGACACCCTCTAGTCTCCTCGCAACTCCTCCAGATTTCTCCCTTCTTCCCCAGAGGCATTTCTGGACAGTGTAGAGGCCTTAGCTCCCCTCTAGTGCGCTCTGGAGCCCTCTTTTCCCCAGAAATGGGCCCCATCAGGTCTCTGTGGGCCCCCCAGGCCCCTTAGACACCCTCTAGTCTCCTCGCAACCCTTCCAGATTGCTTCCTTCTTCCCCAGAGGCATTTCTTGACAGTGTAGACGCCTTAGAAACCCTCTAGTGCGCTCTGGACCCCTCTTTTCAACAGAATTGCGCCCCCAGCTCTCTTCTGGCCCCCCAGGCCCCTTAGACACCCTCTAGTCTCCTCGCAACCCCTCCAGATTTCTCCCTTCATCCCCAGAGCCATTTCTTGACAGTGTAGAGGCCTTAGCACCCCTCTATTGTGCTCTGGACCCCTCTTTTCAACAGAATTGCGCCCCCAGCTCTCTTCTGGCCCCCAGACCCCTTTGAAACCCTCTGTAGTCTCCTCGCAACCCCTCCAGATTTCTCCCTTCTTCCCCAGAGGCATTTCTTGACAGTGTAGAGGCCTTAGCACCCCGCTAGTGCACTCTGGACCCCTCTTTGCCACAGAAATGGGGCCCCTGAGCTCTCTTCGAGCACCCCAGGCCCGTTTAGACACCCTCTGTAGTCTCCTCGCAACCCCTCCAGATTTCTTCCTTCTTCCCCAGAGGCATTTCTGGACCATGTAGATGCCTTAGCACCCCTCTAGTGCGCTCTGGACCCCTTTTTTCCACAGAATTGGGCCCCCCAGCTCTCTTCTGGCCCCCCAGGCCCCTTAGACACCCTCTCGTCTCCTGGCAACCCCTCCAGATTTCTCCCTTCTTCCCCAGAGGCATTTCTTGACAGTGTAGACCCGTTGTCACCCTTCTAATGCGCTCTGGAGCCCTCTTTTCCACAGAATGGGGCCCCCCAGCTCTCTTCGAGCACCCCAGGCCCATTTAGACACCCTCTGTAGTCTCCTCGCAACCCTTCCAGATTGCTCCCTTCTTCCCCAGAGGCATTTCTTGACAGTGTAGACGCCTTAGCACCCCTCTATTGTGCTCTGGACCCCTCTTTTCCACAGAATTGGGCCGCCCAGCTCTCTTCTGGCCCCCCAGGCTCCTTCGATACCCTCTCATCTCCTAGCAACCCCTCCAGATTTCTCCCTTCCTCCCCAGAGGCATTCCTTAACCGTGTAGACGCCTTGGCACCCCTCTAGTGCACTCTGAAGCCCTACTTTGTACAGAATTGGGCCCCCCCAGCTGTTTTCTGGTCCCCCAGACCCTCTAGACACCCTCTAGTCTTCTCGCAACCCCTCCAGATTGCTCCCTTCTTCCCCAGAGGCATTTCTGGACCATGTAGATGCCTTAGCACCCCTCCAGTAAGCTCTGGAGCCCTCTTTTCCCCAGAAATGGGCCCCATCAGGTCTCTGTGGGCCCCCCAGACCCTTTAGACACCCTCTAGTCTCCTCGCAACCCCTCCAGATTTCTCCCTTCTTCCCCAGAGGCATTTCTTGACAGTGTAGACGCCTTAGCACCCCTCTATTGTGCTCTGGAGCCCTCTTTTCCACAGCATTGTGTCCTCCAGCTCTCTTCTGGCCCCCCAGACCCCTTAGACAGCCTCTAGTCTCCTCTCAACGCCTCCAGATTTCTCCCTTCTTCCCCAGAGGCATTTCTGGACCATGTAGACGCCTTTAGTACCCCTCTAGTGCGCTCTGGACCCCTCTTTTACACAGAATGCGCCCCCCCAGCTCTCTTGTGGCCCCCCAGACCCCTTAGACACCCTCTAGTCTCCTCGCAACCCCTCCAGATTTCTCCCTTCTTCCCCAGAGGCATTTCTGGACAGTGTAGACGCCTTAGCACCCCTCTAGTGCGATCTGGACCCCTGTTTTCCACAGAATGGGGCCCCCCAGCTGTCTTCTGGTCCCCCAGGCCCCTTAGACACCCTCTAGTCTCCTCGCAACTCCTCCAGATTGCTCCCTTCATCACCAGAGCCATTTCTTGACAGTGTAGACGCATTAGAAACCCTCTAGTGCGCTCTGGACCCTTCTTTTCAACAGAATTGCGCCCCCAGCTCTCCTGTGGCACCCCAGGCACCTTAGACGCCCTCTAGTCTCCTCGCAACCCCTCCAGATTTCTTCCTTCTTCCCCAGAGACATTTCTTGACAGTGTACAAACGTTAGCACCCCTCTAGTGCACTCTGGACCCCTCTTCTCCACAGAATGGCCCCCCCAGCTCTCTTCTGGCCCCGCAGACCCCTTAGACACCCTCTCGTCTCCTCGCCACCCCTCCAGATTGCTCCCTTCTTCCCCAGAGGCATTTCTGGACAGTGTAGACGCCTTAGCACCCCTCTATTGTGCTCTGGACCTCTCTTTTCCACAGAATGGGGCCCCCCAGCTCTCTTCGAGCACCCCAGGCCCGTTTAGACATCCTGTCGTCTCCTCGCAACCCCTCCAGATTTCTCCCTTCTTCCCCAGAGGCATTTCTGGACCATGTAGATGCCTTAGCCCCCCTCTATTGTGCTCTGGACCTATCTTCTCCACAGAGTGGGGCCCCCCAGCTCTCTTCGAGCACCCCAGGCCCGTTTAGACACCCTGTAGTCTCCTCACAACCCCTCCAGATTTCTCCCTTCTTCCCCAGAGGCATTTCTGGACCATGTAGACACCTTAGCACCCTTCTAGTGTGCTCTGGACCCCTCTTTTCCACAGCATTGGGTCCTCTAGCTGTCTTCTGGCCCCCCAGGCCCCTTAGACACCCTCTAGTCTCCTCGCAACTCCTCCAGATTTCTCCCTTCTTCCCCAGAGGCATTTCTGGACAGTGTAGAGGCCTTAGCTCCCCTCTAGTGCACTCTGGAGCCCTCTTTTCCCCAGAAATGGGCCCCATCAGGTCTCTGTGGGCCCCCCAGGCCCCTTAGACACCCTCTAGTCTCCTCGCAACCCTTCCAGATTGCTTCCTTCTTCCCCAGAGGCATTTCTTGACAGTGTAGACGCCTTAGAAACCCTCTAGTGCGCTCTGGACCCCTCTTTTCAACAGAATTGCGCCCCCAGCTCTCTTCTGGCCCCCCAGGCCCCTTAGACACCCTCTAGTCTCCTCGCAACCCCTCCAGATTTCTCCCTTCATCCCCAGAGCCATTTCTTGACAGTGTAGACGCCTTAGCACCCCTCTATTGTGCTCTGGACCCCTCTTTTCAACAGAATTGCGCCCCCAGCTCTCTTCTGGCCCCCAGACCCCTTAGAAACCCTCTGTAGTCTGCTCGCAACCCCTCCAGATTTCTCCCTTCTTCCCCAGAGGCATTTCTTGACAGTGTAGAGGCCTTAGCACCCCGCTAGTGCACTCTGGACCCCTCTTTTCCACAGAATTGGCCCCCCAGCCCTCCTGTGGCAGCCCAGGCACCTTAGACGCCCTCTAGTCTCCTCGCAACCCCTCCAGATTTCTTCCTTCTTCCCCAGAGACATTTCTTGACCGTGTAGACGCCTTAGCACCCCTCTAGTGCGCTCTGGACCCCTCTTTGCCACAGAAATGGGGCCCCCGAGCTCTCTTCGAGCACCCCAGGCCCGTTTAGACACCCTCTGTAGTCTCCTGGCAACCCCTCCAGATTTCTCCCTTCTTCCCCAGAGGCATTTCTGGACCATGTAGATGCCTTAGCACCCCTCTAGTGCGCTCTGGACCCCTCTTTTCCACAGAATTGGGCCCCCCAGCTCTCTTCTGGCCCCCCAGGCCCCTTAGACACCCTCTCGTCTCCTGGCAACCCCTCCAGATTTCTCCCTTCTTCCCCAGAGGCATTTCTTGACAGTGTAGACCCGTTGTCACCCTTCTAATGCGCTCTGGAGCCCTCTTTTCCACAGAATGGGGCCCCCCAGCTCTCTTCGAGCACCCCAGGCCCATTTAGACACCCTCTGTAGTCTCCTCGCAACCCTTCCAGATTGCTCCCTTCTTCCCCAGAGGCATTTCTTGACAGTGTAGACGCCTTAGCACCCCTCTATTGTGCTCTGGACCCCTCTTTTCCACAGAATTGGGCCGCCCAGCTCTCTTCTGGCCCCCCAGGCTCCTTAGATACCCTCTCATCTCCTAGCAACCCCTCCAGATTTCTCCCTTCCTCCCCAGAGGCATTCCTTAACCGTGTAGACGCCTTGGCACCCCTCTAGTGCACTCTGAAGCCCTACTTTGTACAGAATTGGGCCCCCCAGCTGTTTTCTGGTCCCCCAGACCCTCTAGACACCCTCTAGTCTTCTCGCAACCCCTCCAGATTGCTCCCTTCTTCCCCAGAGGCATTTCTGGACCATGTAGATGCCTTAGCACCCCTCCAGTAAGCTCTGGAGCCCTCTTTTCCCCAGAAATGGGCCCCATCAGGTCTCTGTGGGCCCCCCAGACCCTTTAGACAGCCTCTAGTCTCCTCGCAACGCCTCCAGATTTCTCCCTTCTTCCCCAGAGGCATTTCTGGACCATGTAGACGCCTTTAGTACCCCTCTATTGCGCTCTGGACCCCTCTTTTACACAGAATGCGCCCCCCCAGCTCTCTTGTGGCCCCCCAGACCCCTTAGACACCCTCTAGTCTCCTCGCAACCCCTCCAGATTTCTCCCTTCTTCCCCAGAGGCATTTCTGGACAGTGTAGACGCCTTAGCACCCCTCTAGTGCGATCTGGACCCCTCTTTTCCACAGAATGGGGCCCCCCAGCTGTCTTCTGGTCCCCCAGGCCCCTTAGACACCCTCTAGTCTCCTCGCAACTCCTCCAGATTGCTCCCTTCATCACCAGAGCCATTTCTTGACAGTGTAGACGCATTAGAAACCCTCTAGTGCGCTCTGGACCCTTCTTTTCAACAGAATTGCGCCCCCAGCTCTCCTGTGGCACCCCAGGCACCTTAGACGCCCTCTAGTCTCCTCGCAACCCCTCCAGATTTCTTCCTTCTTCCCCAGAGACATTTCTTGACAGTGTACAAACGTTAGCACCCCTCTAGTGCACTCTGGACCCCTCTTCTCCACAGAATGGCCCCCCCAGCTCTCTTCTGGCCCCGCAGACCCCTTAGACACCCTCTCGTCTCCTCGCAACCCCTCCAGATTGCTCCCTTCTTCCCCAGAGGCATTTCTGGACAGTGTAGACGCCTTAGCACCCCTCTATTGTGCTCTGGACCCCTCTTTTCCACAGAATGGGGCCCCCCAGCTCTCTTCGAGCACCCCAGGCCCGTTTAGACACCCTGTAGTCTCCTCACAACCCCTCCAGATTTCTCCCTTCTTCCCCAGAGGCATTTCTGGACCATGTAGATGCCTTAGCACCCCTCTAGTGCGCTCTGGACCCCTCTTTTCCACAGAATTGGGCCCCCCAGCTCTCTTCTGGCCCCCCAGGCCCCTTAGACAGCCTCTAGTCTCCTTGCAACCCCTCCAGATTTCTCCCTTCATCCCCAGAAGCATTTCTTGACAGTGTAGAGGCCTTAGCACCCCTCTAGTGCACTCTGGACCCCTCTTTTCCACAGAATGGGGCCCCCCAGCTTTCTTCTCTCCACTGAGGCCCGTTTAGACACCCTGTCGTCTCCTCGCAACCCCTCCAGATTGCTCCCTTCTTCCCCAGAGGCATTTCTGGACAGTGTAGATGCCTTAGCACCCCTCTGTTGTGCTCTGGACCCCTCTTTTACACAAAAGTGGGCCCCCCAGCTCTCTTCTCTCCACTGAGGCCCATTTAGACAGCCTCTCGTCTCCTGGCAACCCCTCCAGATTTCTCCCTTCTTCCCCAGAGGCATTTCTGGACAGTGTAGACGCCTTAGTACTCCCCGGTGCACTCTGGACTCCTCTTTCCCACAGAGTGGGGCCCCCCGAGCTCTCCTGTGGCACCCCAGGCCTCTTAGACAGCCTCTAGTCTCCTCGCCACCCCTCCAGAATTCTCCCTTCTTCCCCAGAGGCATTTCTGGACAGTGTAGACGCCTTAGCACCCCTCTATTGTGCTCTGGACCCCTCTTTGCCACAGAATGGGGCCCCCCAGCTTTCTTCGAGCACCCCAGGCCCATTTAGACACCCTCTGTAGTCTCCTGGCAACCCCTCCAGATTTCTCCCTTCTTCCCCAGAGGCATTTCTGGACCATGTAGATACTTTAGCACCCCTCTAATGTGCTCTGGACCCCTCTTTTCCACAGCATTGGGTCCTCTAGCTGTCTTCTGGCCCCCCAGGCCCCTTAGACACCCTCTAGTCTCCTCGCAACTCCTCCAGATTTCTCCCTTCTTCCCCAGAGGCATTTCTGGACAGTGTGGACGCCTTAGCACCCCTCTATTGTGCTCTGGACCCATCTTTTCCACAGCATTGGGTCCTCTAGCTGTCTTCTGGCCCCCCAGGCCCCTTAGACACCCTCTAGTCTTCTCGCAACCCATCCAGATTTCTCCCTTCTTCCCCAGAGGCATTTCTGGACCATGTAGACACCTTAGCACCCCTCCAGTAAGCTCTGGACCCATCTTTTCCACAGCATTGGGTCCTCTAGCTGTCTTCTGGCCCCCCAGGCCCCTTAGACACCCTCTCGTCTCCTGGCAACCCCTCCAGATTTCTCCCTTCTTCCTCAGAGGCATTTCTTGACAGTGTGGACACCTTAGCACCCCTCTAGTGCGCTCTGGACCCCTCTTTTCAACAGAAATGGGCCCCATCAGGTCTCTGTGGGCCCCCCAGACCCCTTAGACACCCTCTAGTCTCCTCGCAACCCTTCCAGATTCCTCCCTTCTTCCCCAGAGGCATTTCTTGACAGTGTAGACGCCTTAGAAACCCTCTAGTGCACTCTGGACCCCTCTTTTCCACAGAATGGGGCCCCCCAGCTTTCTTCTCTCCACTGAGGCCTGTTTAGACACCCTGTCGTCTCCTCGCAACCCCTCCAGATTGCTCCCTTCTTCCCCAGAGGCATTTCTGGACAGTGTAGAGGCCTTAGCACCCCTCTAGTGCACTCTGGAGCCCTCTTTTCCACAGAATGGGCCCCCCCAGCTTTCTTCTCTCCACTGAGGCCCGTTTAGACAGCCGCTAGTCTCCTCGCCACCCCTCCAGATTCCTCCCTTCTTCCCCAGAGGCATTTCTGGACAGTGTAGACGCCTTAGCACCCCTCTATTGTGCTCTGGACCCCTCTTTTCCACAGAATGGGGCCCCCCGAGCTCTCTTCGAGCACCCCAGCCCCGTTTAGACACCCTGTAGTCTCCTCACAACCCCTCCAGATTTCTCCCTTCTTCCCCAGAGGCATTTCTGGACCATGTAGATGCCTTAGCACCCCTCTAGTGCACTCTGGACCCCTCTTTTCCACAGAATGGGGCCCCCCAGCTCTCTTCTCTCCACTGAGGCCCATTTAGAGACCCTCTAGTGTCCTCGCAACCCCTCCAGATTTCTCCCTTCTTCCCCAGAGGCATTTCTTGACAGTGTAGATGCCTTAGTACTCCCCGGTGCACTCTGGACTCCTCTTTCCCACAGAGTGGGGCCCCCCAGCTCTCTTCTGGCCCCCCAGACCGCTTAGACACCCTCTCGTCTCCTGGCAACCCCTCCAGAATTCTCCCTTCTTCCCCAGAGGCATTTCTGGACAGTGTAGATGCCTTAGCCCCTCTCTATTGTGCTCTGGACCCATCTTTGCCACAGAATGGGGCCCCCCAACTTTCTTCGAGCACCCCAGGCCCGTTTAGACACCCTGTAGTCTCCTCACAACCTCTCCAGATTTCTCCCTTCTTCCCCAGAGGCATTTCTGGACAGTGTAGACGCCTTAGCACCCCTCTAGTGCGCTCTGGACCCCTCTTTTCCACAGAAATGGGCCCCATCAGGTGTCTGCGGGGCCCCGAGACCCCTTAGACACCCTCTCGTCTCCTGGCAACCCCTCCAGATTTCTCCCTTCTTCCCCAGAGGCATTTCTGGACAGTGTAGATGCCTTAGCCCCCCTCTATTGTGCTCTGGACCCATCTTTTCCACAGAGTGGGGCCCCCCAGCTCTCTTCGAGCACCCCAGGCCCGTTTAGACACCCTCTAGTCTCCTCACAACCCCTCCAGATTTCTCCCTTCTTCCCCAGAGGCATTTCTGGACCATGTAGACACCTTAGCACCCCTCTAGTGTGCTCTGGACCCCTCTTTTCCACAGCATTGGGTCCTCTAGCTGTCTTCTGGCCCCCCAGGCCCCTTAGACACCCTCTAGTCTCCTCGCAACTCCTCCAGATTTCTCCCTTCTTCCCCAGAGGCATTTCTGGACAGTGTAGAGGCCTTAGCTCCCCTCTAGTGCGCTCTGGAGCCCTCTTTTCCCCAGAAATGGGCCCCATCAGGTCTCTGTGGGCCCCCCAGGCCCCTTAGACACCCTCTAGTCTCCTCGCAACCCTTCCAGATTGCTTCCTTCTTCCCCAGAGGCATTTCTGGACAGTGTAGACGCCTTAGAAACCCTCTAGTGCGCTCTGGACCCCTCTTTTCAACAGAATTGCGCCCCCAGCTCTCTTCTGGCCCCCCAGGCCCCTTAGACACCCTCTAGTCTCCTCGCAACCCCTCCAGATTTCTCCCTTCATCCCCAGAGCCATTTCTTGACAGTGTAGAGGCCTTAGCACCCCTCTATTGTGCTCTGGACCCCTCTTTTCAACAGAATTGCGCCCCCAGCTCTCTTCTGGCCCCCAGACCCCTTAGAAACCCTCTGTAGTCTGCTCGCAACCCCTCCAGATTTCTCCCTTCTTCCCCAGAGGCATTTCTTGACAGTGTAGAGGCCTTAGCACCCCGCTAGTGCACTCTGGACCCCTCTTTTCCACAGAATTGGCCCCCCAGCCCTCCTGTGGCAGCCCAGGCACCTTAGACGCCCTCTAGTCTCCTCGCAACCCCTCCAGATTTCTTCCTTCTTCCCCAGAGACATTTCTTGACCGTGTAGACGCCTTAGCACCCCTCTAGTGCGCTCTGGACCCCTCTTTGCCACAGAAATGGGGCCCCCGAGCTCTCTTCGAGCACCCCAGGCCCGTTTAGACACCCTCTGTAGTCTCCTCGCAACCCCTCCAGATTTCTTCCTTCTTCCCCAGAGACATTTCTTGACCGTGTAGACGCCTTAGCACCCCTCTATTGTGCTCTGGACCCCTCTTTTCCACAGAATTGGGCCGCCCAGCTCTCTTCTGGCCCCCCAGGCTCCTTAGATACCCTCTCATCTCCTGGCAACCCCTCCAGATTTCTCCCTTCCTCCCCAGAGGCATTCCTTAACCGTGTAGACGCCTTGGCACCCCTCTAGTGCACTCTGAAGCCCTACTTTGTACAGAATTGGGCCCCCCAGCTGTTTTCTGGTCCCCCAGACCCTCTAGACACCCTCTAGTCTTCTCGCAACCCCTCCAGATTGCTCCCTTCTTCCCCAGAGGCATTTCTGGACCATGTAGATGCCTTAGCACCCCTCCAGTAAGCTCTGGAGCCCTCTTTTCCCCAGAAATGGGCCCCATCAGGTCTCTGTGGGCCCCCCAGACCCTTTAGACAGCCTCTAGTCTCCTCGCAACGCCTCCAGATTTCTCCCTTCTTCCCCAGAGGCATTTCTGGACCATGTAGACGCCTTTAGTACCCCTCTATTGCGCTCTGGACCCCTCTTTTACACAGAATGCGCCCCCCCAGCTCTCTTGTGGCCCCCCAGACCCCTTAGACACCCTCTAGTCTCCTCGCAACCCCTCCAGATTTCTCCCTTCTTCCCCAGAGGCATTTCTGGACAGTGTAGACGCCTTAGCACCCCTCTAGTGCGATCTGGACCCCTCTTTTCCACAGAATGGGGCCCCCCAGCTGTCTTCTGGTCCCCCAGGCCCCTTAGACACCCTCTAGTCTCCTCGCAACTCCTCCAGATTGCTCCCTTCATCACCAGAGCCATTTCTTGACAGTGTAGACGCATTAGAAACCCTCTAGTGCGCTCTGGACCCTTCTTTTCAACAGAATTGCGCCCCCAGCTCTCCTGTGGCACCCCAGGCACCTTAGACGCCCTCTAGTCTCCTCGCAACCCCTCCAGATTTCTTCCTTCTTCCCCAGAGACATTTCTTGACAGTGTACAAACGTTAGCACCCCTCTAGTGCACTCTGGACCCCTCTTCTCCACAGAATGGCCCCCCCAGCTCTCTTCTGGCCCCGCAGACCCCTTAGACACCCTCTCGTCTCCTCGCAACCCCTCCAGATTTCTCCCTTCTTCCCCAGAGGCATTTCTGGACAGTGTAGACGCCTTAGCACCCCTCTATTGTGCTCTGGACCCCTCTTTTCCACAGAATGGGGCCCCCCAGCTCTCTTCGAGCACCCCAGGCCCGTTTAGACACCCTGTAGTCTCCTCACAACCCCTCCAGATTTCTCCCTTCTTCCCCAGAGGCATTTCTGGACCATGTAGATGCCTTAGCACCCCTCTAGTGCGCTCTGGACCCCTCTTTTCCACAGAATTGGGCCCCCCAGCTCTCTTCTGGCCCCCCAGGCCCCTTAGACAGCCTCTAGTCTCCTTGCAACCCCTCCAGATTTCTCCCTTCATCCCCAGAAGCATTTCTTGACAGTGTAGAGGCCTTAGCACCCCTCTAGTGCACTCTGGACCCCTCTTTTCCACAGAATGGGGCCCCCCAGCTTTCTTCTCTCCACTGAGGCCCGTTTAGACACCCTGTCGTCTCCTCGCAACCCCTCCAGATTGCTCCCTTCTTCCCCAGAGGCATTTCTGGACAGTGTAGATGCCTTAGCACCCCTCTGTTGTGCTCTGGACCCCTCTTTTACACAAAAGTGGGCCCCCCAGCTCTCTTCTCTCCACTGAGGCCCATTTAGACAGCCTCTCGTCTCCTGGCAACCCCTCCAGATTTCTCCCTTCTTCCCCAGAGGCATTTCTGGACAGTGTAGACGCCTTAGTACTCCCCGGTGCACTCTGGACTCCTCTTTCCCACAGAGTGGGGCCCCCCGAGCTCTCCTGTGGCACCCCAGGCCTCTTAGACAGCCTCTAGTCTCCTCGCCACCCCTCCAGAATTCTCCCTTCTTCCCCAGAGGCATTTCTGGACAGTGTAGACGCCTTAGCACCCCTCTATTGTGCTCTGGACCCCTCTTTGCCACAGAATGGGGCCCCCCAGCTTTCTTCGAGCACCCCAGGCCCATTTAGACACCCTCTGTAGTCTCCTGGCAACCCCTCCAGATTTCTCCCTTCTTCCCCAGAGGCATTTCTGGACCATGTAGATACTTTAGCACCCCTCTAATGTGCTCTGGACCCCTCTTTTCCACAGCATTGGGTCCTCTAGCTGTCTTCTGGCCCCCCAGGCCCCTTAGACACCCTCTAGTCTCCTCGCAACTCCTCCAGATTTCTCCCTTCTTCCCCAGAGGCATTTCTGGACAGTGTGGACGCCTTAGCACCCCTCTATTGTGCTCTGGACCCATCTTTTCCACAGCATTGGGTCCTCTAGCTGTCTTCTGGCCCCCCAGGCCCCTTAGACACCCTCTAGTCTTCTCGCAACCCATCCAGATTTCTCCCTTCTTCCCCAGAGGCATTTCTGGACCATGTAGACACCTTAGCACCCCTCCAGTAAGCTCTGGACCCATCTTTTCCACAGCATTGGGTCCTCTAGCTGTCTTCTGGCCCCCCAGGCCCCTTAGACACCCTCTCGTCTCCTGGCAACCCCTCCAGATTTCTCCCTTCTTCCTCAGAGGCATTTCTTGACAGTGTGGACACCTTAGCACCCCTCTAGTGCGCTCTGGACCCCTCTTTTCAACAGAAATGGGCCCCATCAGGTCTCTGTGGGCCCCCCAGACCCCTTAGACACCCTCTAGTCTCCTCGCAACCCTTCCAGATTCCTCCCTTCTTCCCCAGAGGCATTTCTTGACAGTGTAGACGCCTTAGAAACCCTCTAGTGCACTCTGGACCCCTCTTTTCCACAGAATGGGGCCCCCCAGCTTTCTTCTCTCCACTGAGGCCTGTTTAGACACCCTGTCGTCTCCTCGCAACCCCTCCAGATTGCTCCCTTCTTCCCCAGAGGCATTTCTGGACAGTGTAGATGCCTTAGCACCCCTCTAGTGTGCTCTGGAGCCCTCTTTTCCACAGCATTGGGTCCTCTAGCTGTCTTCTGGCCCCCCAGGCCCCTTAGACACCCTCTAGTCTCCTCGCAACCCCTCCAGATTTCTTCCTTCTTCCCCAGAAGCATTTCTTGACAGTGTAGAGGCCTTAGCACCCCTCTAGTGCACTCTGGAGCCCTCTTTTCCACAGAATGGGCCCCCCCAGCTTTCTTCTCTCCACTGAGGCCCGTTTAGACAGCCGCTAGTCTCCTCGCCACCCCTCCAGATTCCTCCCTTCTTCCCCAGAGGCATTTCTGGACAGTGTAGACGCCTTAGCACCCCTCTATTGTGCTCTGGACCCCTCTTTTCCACAGAATGGGGCCCCCCGAGCTCTCTTCGAGCACCCCAGGCCCGTTTAGACACCCTGTAGTCTCCTCACAACCCCTCCAGATTTCTCCCTTCTTCCCCAGAGGCATTTCTGGACCATGTAGATGCCTTAGCACCCCTCTAGTGCACTCTGGACCCCTCTTTTCCACAGAATGGGGCCCCCCAGCTCTCTTCTCTCCACTGAGGCCCATTTAGAGACCCTCTAGTGTCCTCGCAACCCCTCCAGATTTCTCCCTTCTTCCCCAGAGGCATTTCTTGACAGTGTAGATGCCTTAGTACTCCCCGGTGCACTCTGGACTCCTCTTTCCCACAGAGTGGGGCCCCCCAGCTCTCTTCTGGCCCCCCAGACCGCTTAGACACCCTCTCGTCTCCTGGCAACCCCTCCAGAATTCTCCCTTCTTCCCCAGAGGCATTTCTGGACAGTGTAGATGCCTTAGCCCCTCTCTATTGTGCTCTGGACCCATCTTTGCCACAGAATGGGGCCCCCCAACTTTCTTCGAGCACCCCAGGCCCGTTTAGACACCCTGTAGTCTCCTCACAACCTCTCCAGATTTCTCCCTTCTTCCCCAGAGGCATTTCTGGACAGTGTAGACGCCTTAGCACCCCTCTAGTGCGCTCTGGACCCCTCTTTTCCACAGAAATGGGCCCCATCAGGTGTCTGCGGGGCCCCGAGACCCCTTAGACACCCTCTCGTCTCCTGGCAACCCCTCCAGATTTCTCCCTTCTTCCCCAGAGGCATTTCTGGACAGTGTAGATGCCTTAGCCCCCCTCTATTGTGCTCTGGACCCATCTTTTCCACAGAGTGGGGCCCCCCAGCTCTCTTCGAGCACCCCAGGCCCGTTTAGACACCCTCTAGTCTCCTCACAACCCCTCCAGATTTCTCCCTTCTTCCCCAGAGGCATTTCTGGACCATGTAGACACCTTAGCACCCCTCTAGTGTGCTCTGGACCCCTCTTTTCCACAGCATTGGGTCCTCTAGCTGTCTTCTGGCCCCCCAGGCCCCTTAGACACCCTCTAGTCTCCTCGCAACTCCTCCAGATTTCTCCCTTCTTCCCCAGAGGCATTTCTGGACAGTGTAGAGGCCTTAGCTCCCCTCTAGTGCGCTCTGGAGCCCTCTTTTCCCCAGAAATGGGCCCCATCAGGTCTCTGTGGGCCCCCCAGGCCCCTTAGACACCCTCTAGTCTCCTCGCAACCCTTCCAGATTGCTTCCTTCTTCCCCAGAGGCATTTCTGGACAGTGTAGACGCCTTAGAAACCCTCTAGTGCGCTCTGGACCCCTCTTTTCAACAGAATTGCGCCCCCAGCTCTCTTCTGGCCCCCCAGGCCCCTTAGACACCCTCTAGTCTCCTCGCAACCCCTCCAGATTTCTCCCTTCATCCCCAGAGCCATTTCTTGACAGTGTAGAGGCCTTAGCACCCCTCTATTGTGCTCTGGACCCCTCTTTTCAACAGAATTGCGCCCCCAGCTCTCTTCTGGCCCCCAGACCCCTTAGAAACCCTCTGTAGTCTGCTCGCAACCCCTCCAGATTTCTCCCTTCTTCCCCAGAGGCATTTCTTGACAGTGTAGAGGCCTTAGCACCCCGCTAGTGCACTCTGGACCCCTCTTTTCCACAGAATTGGCCCCCCAGCCCTCCTGTGGCAGCCCAGGCACCTTAGACGCCCTCTAGTCTCCTCGCAACCCCTCCAGATTTCTTCCTTCTTCCCCAGAGACATTTCTTGACCGTGTAGACGCCTTAGCACCCCTCTAGTGCGCTCTGGACCCCTCTTTGCCACAGAAATGGGGCCCCCGAGCTCTCTTCGAGCACCCCAGGCCCGTTTAGACACCCTCTGTAGTCTCCTCGCAACCCCTCCAGATTTCTTCCTTCTTCCCCAGAGACAT
The DNA here is from genome assembly GCF_036370855.1 of Dromaius novaehollandiae. Taxonomy (NCBI): domain Eukaryota; kingdom Metazoa; phylum Chordata; class Aves; order Casuariiformes; family Dromaiidae; genus Dromaius; species Dromaius novaehollandiae. The sequence goes on from NW_026991510.1 coordinate 133,583, forward strand.
TTCTTGACCGTGTAGACGCCTTAGCACCCCTCTATTGTGCTCTGGACCCCTCTTTTCCACAGAATTGGGCCGCCCAGCTCTCTTCTGGCCCCCCAGGCTCCTTAGATACCCTCTCATCTCCTGGCAACCCCTCCAGATTTCTCCCTTCCTCCCCAGAGGCATTCCTTAACCGTGTAGACGCCTTGGCACCCCTCTAGTGCACTCTGAAGCCCTACTTTGTACAGAATTGGGCCCCCCAGCTGTTTTCTGGTCCCCCAGACCCTCTAGACACCCTCTAGTCTTCTCGCAACCCCTCCAGATTGCTCCCTTCTTCCCCAGAGGCATTTCTGGACCATGTAGATGCCTTAGCACCCCTCCAGTAAGCTCTGGAGCCCTCTTTTCCCCAGAAATGGGCCCCATCAGGTCTCTGTGGGCCCCCCAGACCCTTTAGACAGCCTCTAGTCTCCTCGCAACGCCTCCAGATTTCTCCCTTCTTCCCCAGAGGCATTTCTGGACCATGTAGACGCCTTTAGTACCCCTCTAGTGCGCTCTGGACCCCTCTTTTACACAGAATGCGCCCCCCCAGCTCTCTTGTGGCCCCCCAGGCACCTTAGACACCCTCTAGTCTCCTCGCAACCCCTCCAGATTTCTCCCTTCTTCCCCAGAGGCATTTCTGGACAGTGTAGACGCCTTAGCACCCCTCTAGTGCACTCTGGACCCCTCTTCTCCACAGAATGGCCCCCCCAGCTCTCTTCTGGCCCCGCAGACCCCTTAGACACCCTCTCGTCTCCTCGCAACCCCTCCAGATTTCTCCCTTCTTCCCCAGAGGCATTTCTTGACAGTGTAGAGGCCTTAGCACCCCTCTATTGTGCTCTGGACCCCTCTTTTCCACAGAATGGGGCCCCCCAGCTCTCTTCGAGCACCCCAGGCCCGTTTAGACACCCTCTGTAGTCTCCTCGCAACCCCTCCAGATTTCTCCCTTCTTCCCCAGAGGCATTTCTGGACCATGTAGATGCCTTAGCCCCCCTCTAGTGTGCTCTGGACCCCTCTTTTCCACAGAATTGGGCCCCCCAGCTCTCTTCTGGCCCCCCAGGCCCCTTAGACAGCCTCTAGTCTCCTTGCAACCCCTCCAGATTTCTCCCTTCATCCCCAGAAGCATTTCTTGACAGTGTAGAGGCCTTAGCACCCCTCTAGTGCACTCTGGACCCCTCTTTTCCACAGAATGGGGCCCCCCAGCTTTCTTCTCTCCACTGAGGCCCGTTTAGACACCCTGTCGTCTCCTCGCAACCCCTCCAGATTGCTCCCTTCTTCCCCAGAGGCATTTCTGGACAGTGTAGATGCCTTAGCACCCCTCTGTTGTGCTCTGGACCCCTCTTTTACACAAAAGTGGGCCCCCCAGCTCTCTTCTCTCCACTGAGGCCCATTTAGACAGCCTCTCGTCTCCTGGCAACCCCTCCAGATTTCTCCCTTCTTCCCCAGAGGCATTTCTTGACAGTGTAGAGGCCTTAGTACTCCCCGGTGCACTCTGGACTCCTCTTTCCCACAGAGTGGGGCCCCCCGAGCTCTCCTGTGGCACCCCAGGCCTCTTAGACAGCCTCTAGTCTCCTCGCCACCCCTCCAGATTTCTCCCTTCTTCCCCAGAGGCATTTCTGGACAGTGTAGACGCCTTAGCACCCCTCTATTGTGCTCTGGACCCCTCTTTGCCACAGAATGGGGCCCCCCAGCTTTCTTCGAGCACCCCAGGCCCATTTAGACACCCTCTGTAGTCTCCTGGCAACCCCTCCAGATTTCTCCCTTCTTCCCCAGAGGCATTTCTGGACCATGTAGATGCTTTAGCACCCCTCTAGTGCGCTCTGGACCCCTCTTTTCCCCAGAAATGGGCCCCATCAGGTGTCTGCGGGGCCCTGAGACCCCTTAGACACCCTCTCGTCTCCTGGCAACCCCTCCAGATTTCTCCCTTCTTCCCCAGAGGCATTTCTGGACCATGCAGATACTTTAGCATCCCTCTAATGTGCTCTGGACCCCTCTTTTCCACAGCATTGGGTCCTCTAGCTGTCTTCTGGCCCCCCAGGCCCCTTAGACACCCTCTAGTCTCCTCGCAACTCCTCCAGATTTCTCCCTTCTTCCCCAGAGGCATTTCTGGACAGTGTGGACGCCTTAGCACCCCTCTATTGTGCTCTGGACCCATCTTTTCCACAGCATTGGGTCCTCTAGCTGTCTTCTGGCCCCCCAGGCCCCTTAGACACCCTCTAGTCTTCTCGCAACCCATCCAGATTTCTCCCTTCTTCCCCAGAGGCATTTCTGGACCATGTAGACACCTTAGCACCCCTCCAGTAAGCTCTGGACCCATCTTTTCCACAGCATTGGGTCCTCTAGCTGTCTTCTGGCCCCCCAGGCCCCTTAGACACCCTCTCGTCTCCTGGCAACCCCTCCAGATTTCTCCCTTCTTCCTCAGAGGCATTTCTTGACAGTGTGGACACCTTAGCACCCCTCTAGTGCGCTCTGGACCCCTCTTTTCAACAGAAATGGGCCCCATCAGGTCTCTGTGGGCCCCCCAGACCCCTTAGACACCCTCTAGTCTCCTCGCAACCCTTCCAGATTCCTCCCTTCTTCCCCAGAGGCATTTCTTGACAGTGTAGACGCCTTAGAAACCCTCTAGTGCACTCTGGACCCCTCTTTTCCACAGAATGGGGCCCCCCAGCTTTCTTCTCTCCACTGAGGCCTGTTTAGACACCCTGTCGTCTCCTCGCAACCCCTCCAGATTGCTCCCTTCTTCCCCAGAGGCATTTCTGGACAGTGTAGATGCCTTAGCACCCCTCTAGTGTGCTCTGGAGCCCTCTTTTCCACAGCATTGGGTCCTCTAGCTGTCTTCTGGCCCCCCAGGCCCCTTAGACACCCTCTAGTCTCCTCGCAACCCCTCCAGATTTCTTCCTTCTTCCCCAGAAGCATTTCTTGACAGTGTAGAGGCCTTAGCACCCCTCTAGTGCACTCTGGAGCCCTCTTTTCCACAGAATGGGCCCCCCCAGCTTTCTTCTCTCCACTGAGGCCCGTTTAGACAGCCGCTAGTCTCCTCGCCACCCCTCCAGATTCCTCCCTTCTTCCCCAGAGGCATTTCTGGACAGTGTAGACGCCTTAGCACCCCTCTATTGTGCTCTGGACCCCTCTTTTCCACAGAATGGGGCCCCCCGAGCTCTCTTCGAGCACCCCAGGCCCGTTTAGACACCCTGTAGTCTCCTCACAACCCCTCCAGATTTCTCCCTTCTTCCCCAGAGGCATTTCTGGACCATGTAGATGCCTTAGCACCCCTCTAGTGCACTCTGGACCCCTCTTTTCCACAGAATGGGGCCCCCCAGCTCTCTTCTCTCCACTGAGGCCCATTTAGAGACCCTCTAGTGTCCTCGCAACCCCTCCAGATTTCTCCCTTCTTCCCCAGAGGCATTTCTTGACAGTGTAGATGCCTTAGTACTCCCCGGTGCACTCTGGACTCCTCTTTCCCACAGAGTGGGGCCCCCCAGCTCTCTTCTGGCCCCCCAGACCGCTTAGACACCCTCTCGTCTCCTGGCAACCCCTCCAGAATTCTCCCTTCTTCCCCAGAGGCATTTCTGGACAGTGTAGATGCCTTAGCCCCTCTCTATTGTGCTCTGGACCCATCTTTGCCACAGAATGGGGCCCCCCAACTTTCTTCGAGCACCCCAGGCCCGTTTAGACACCCTGTAGTCTCCTCACAACCTCTCCAGATTTCTCCCTTCTTCCCCAGAGGCATTTCTGGACAGTGTAGACGCCTTAGCACCCCTCTAGTGCGCTCTGGACCCCTCTTTTCCACAGAAATGGGCCCCATCAGGTGTCTGCGGGGCCCCGAGACCCCTTAGACACCCTCTCGTCTCCTGGCAACCCCTCCAGATTTCTCCCTTCTTCCCCAGAGGCATTTCTGGACAGTGTAGATGCCTTAGCCCCCCTCTATTGTGCTCTGGACCCATCTTTTCCACAGAGTGGGGCCCCCCAGCTCTCTTCGAGCACCCCAGGCCCGTTTAGACACCCTCTAGTCTCCTCACAACCCCTCCAGATTTCTCCCTTCTTCCCCAGAGGCATTTCTGGACCATGTAGACACCTTAGCACCCCTCTAGTGTGCTCTGGACCCCTCTTTTCCACAGCATTGGGTCCTCTAGCTGTCTTCTGGCCCCCCAGGCCCCTTAGACACCCTCTAGTCTCCTCGCAACTCCTCCAGATTTCTCCCTTCTTCCCCAGAGGCATTTCTGGACAGTGTAGAGGCCTTAGCTCCCCTCTAGTGCGCTCTGGAGCCCTCTTTTCCCCAGAAATGGGCCCCATCAGGTCTCTGTGGGCCCCCCAGGCCCCTTAGACACCCTCTAGTCTCCTCGCAACCCTTCCAGATTGCTTCCTTCTTCCCCAGAGGCATTTCTGGACAGTGTAGACGCCTTAGAAACCCTCTAGTGCGCTCTGGACCCCTCTTTTCAACAGAATTGCGCCCCCAGCTCTCTTCTGGCCCCCCAGGCCCCTTAGACACCCTCTAGTCTCCTCGCAACCCCTCCAGATTTCTCCCTTCATCCCCAGAGCCATTTCTTGACAGTGTAGAGGCCTTAGCACCCCTCTATTGTGCTCTGGACCCCTCTTTTCAACAGAATTGCGCCCCCAGCTCTCTTCTGGTCCCCAGACCCCTTAGAAACCCTCTGTAGTCTGCTCGCAACCCCTCCAGATTTCTCCCTTCTTCCCCAGAGGCATTTCTTGACAGTGTAGAGGCCTTAGCACCCCGCTAGTGCACTCTGGACCCCTCTTTTCCACAGAATTGGCCCCCCAGCCCTCCTGTGGCAGCCCAGGCACCTTAGACGCCCTCTAGTCTCCTCGCAACCCCTCCAGATTTCTTCCTTCTTCCCCAGAGACATTTCTTGACCGTGTAGACGCCTTAGCACCCCTCTAGTGCGCTCTGGACCCCTCTTTGCCACAGAAATGGGGCCCCCGAGCTCTCTTCGAGCACCCCAGGCCCGTTTAGACACCCTCTGTAGTCTCCTCGCAACCCCTCCAGATTTCTTCCTTCTTCCCCAGAGACATTTCTTGACCGTGTAGACGCCTTAGCACCCCTCTATTGTGCTCTGGACCCCTCTTTTCCACAGAATTGGGCCGCCCAGCTCTCTTCTGGCCCCCCAGGCTCCTTAGATACCCTCTCATCTCCTGGCAACCCCTCCAGATTTCTCCCTTCCTCCCCAGAGGCATTCCTTAACCGTGTAGACGCCTTGGCACCCCTCTAGTGCACTCTGAAGCCCTACTTTGTACAGAATTGGGCCCCCCAGCTGTTTTCTGGTCCCCCAGACCCTCTAGACACCCTCTAGTCTTCTCGCAACCCCTCCAGATTGCTCCCTTCTTCCCCAGAGGCATTTCTGGACCATGTAGATGCCTTAGCACCCCTCCAGTAAGCTCTGGAGCCCTCTTTTCCCCAGAAATGGGCCCCATCAGGTCTCTGTGGGCCCCCCAGACCCTTTAGACACCCTCTAGTCTCCTCGCAACTCCTCCAGATTTCTCCCTTCTTCCCCAGAGGCATTTCTGGACCATGTAGACACTTTAGCACCCCTCTAGTGTGCTCTGGAGCCCTCTTTTCCACAGCATTGGGTCCTCCAGCTCTCTTCTGGCCCCCCAGACCCCTTAGACAGCCTCTAGTCTCCTCGCAACGCCTCCAGATTTCTCCCTTCTTCCCCAGAGGCATTTCTGGACCATGTAGATGCCTTTAGTACCCCTCTAGTGCGCTCTGGACCCCTCTTTTACACAGAATGCGCCCCCCCAGCTCTCTTGTGGCCCCCCAGGCACCTTAGACACCCTCTAGTCTCCTCGCAACCCCTCCAGATTTCTCCCTTCTTCCCCAGAGGCATTTCTGGACAGTGTAGACGCCTTAGCACCCCTCTAGTGCACTCTGGACCCCTCTTCTCCACAGAATGGCCCCCCCAGCTCTCTTCTGGCCCCGCAGACCCCTTAGACACCCTCTCGTCTCCTCGCAACCCCTCCAGATTTCTCCCTTCTTCCCCAGAGGCATTTCTTGACAGTGTAGAGGCCTTAGCACCCCTCTATTGTGCTCTGGACCCCTCTTTTCCACAGAATGGGGCCCCCCAGCTCTCTTCGAGCACCCCAGGCCCGTTTAGACACCCTCTGTAGTCTCCTCGCAACCCCTCCAGATTTCTCCCTTCTTCCCCAGAGGCATTTCTGGACAGTGTAGACGCCTTAGCACCCCTCTATTGTGCTCTGGACCCCTCTTTGCCACAGAATGGGGCCCCCCAGCTTTCTTCGAGCACCCCAGGCCCATTTAGACACCCTCTGTAGTCTCCTGGCAACCCCTCCAGATTTCTCCCTTCTTCCCCAGAGGCATTTCTGGACCATGTAGATGCTTTAGCACCCCTCTAGTGCGCTCTGGACCCCTCTTTTCCCCAGAAATGGGCCCCATCAGGTGTCTGCGGGGCCCTGAGACCCCTTAGACACCCTCTCGTCTCCTGGCAACCCCTCCAGATTTCTCCCTTCTTCCCCAGAGGCATTTCTGGACCATGCAGATACTTTAGCATCCCTCTAATGTGCTCTGGACCCCTCTTTTCCACAGCATTGGGTCCTCTAGCTGTCTTCTGGCCCCCCAGGCCCCTTAGACACCCTCTAGTCTCCTCGCAACTCCTCCAGATTTCTCCCTTCTTCCCCAGAGGCATTTCTGGACAGTGTGGACGCCTTAGCACCCCTCTATTGTGCTCTGGACCCATCTTTTCCACAGCATTGGGTCCTCTAGCTGTCTTCTGGCCCCCCAGGCCCCTTAGACACCCTCTAGTCTTCTCGCAACCCATCCAGATTTCTCCCTTCTTCCCCAGAGGCATTTCTGGACCATGTAGACACCTTAGCACCCCTCCAGTAAGCTCTGGACCCATCTTTTCCACAGCATTGGGTCCTCTAGCTGTCTTCTGGCCCCCCAGGCCCCTTAGACACCCTCTCGTCTCCTGGCAACCCCTCCAGATTTCTCCCTTCTTCCTCAGAGGCATTTCTTGACAGTGTGGACACCTTAGCACCCCTCTAGTGCGCTCTGGACCCCTCTTTTCAACAGAAATGGGCCCCATCAGGTCTCTGTGGGCCCCCCAGACCCCTTAGACACCCTCTAGTCTCCTCGCAACCCTTCCAGATTCCTCCCTTCTTCCCCAGAGGCATTTCTTGACAGTGTAGACGCCTTAGAAACCCTCTAGTGCACTCTGGACCCCTCTTTTCCACAGAATGGGGCCCCCCAGCTTTCTTCTCTCCACTGAGGCCTGTTTAGACACCCTGTCGTCTCCTCGCAACCCCTCCAGATTGCTCCCTTCTTCCCCAGAGGCATTTCTGGACAGTGTAGATGCCTTAGCACCCCTCTAGTGTGCTCTGGAGCCCTCTTTTCCACAGCATTGGGTCCTCTAGCTGTCTTCTGGCCCCCCAGGCCCCTTAGACACCCTCTAGTCTCCTCGCAACCCCTCCAGATTTCTTCCTTCTTCCCCAGAAGCATTTCTTGACAGTGTAGAGGCCTTAGCACCCCTCTAGTGCACTCTGGAGCCCTCTTTTCCACAGAATGGCCCCCCCAGCTTTCTTCTCTCCACTGAGGCCCGTTTAGACAGCCGCTAGTCTCCTCGCCACCCCTCCAGATTCCTCCCTTCTTCCCCAGAGGCATTTCTGGACAGTGTAGACGCCTTAGCACCCCTCTATTGTGCTCTGGACCCCTCTTTTCCACAGAATGGGGCCCCCCGAGCTCTCTTCGAGCACCCCAGCCCCGTTTAGACACCCTGTAGTCTCCTCACAACCCCTCCAGATTTCTCCCTTCTTCCCCAGAGGCATTTCTGGACCATGTAGATGCCTTAGCACCCCTCTAGTGCACTCTGGACCCCTCTTTTCCACAGAATGGGGCCCCCCAGCTCTCTTCTCTCCACTGAGGCCCATTTAGAGACCCTCTAGTGTCCTCACAACCCCTCTAGATTTCTCCCTTCTTCCCCAGAGGCATTTCTTGACAGTGTAGATGCCTTAGTACTCCCCGGTGCACTCTGGACTCCTCTTTCCCACAGAGTGGGGCCCCCCAGCTCTCTTCTGGCCCCCCAGACCGCTTAGACACCCTCTCGTCTCCTGGCAACCCCTCCAGAATTCTCCCTTCTTCCCCAGAGGCATTTCTGGACAGTGTAGATGCCTTAGCCCCTCTCTATTGTGCTCTGGACCCATCTTTGCCACAGAATGGGGCCCCCCAACTTTCTTCGAGCACCCCAGGCCCGTTTAGACACCCTGTAGTCTCCTCACAACCTCTCCAGATTTCTCCCTTCTTCCCCAGAGGCATTTCTGGACAGTGTAGACGCCTTAGCACCCCTCTAGTGCGCTCTGGACACCTCTTTTCCACAGAAATGGGCCCCATCAGGTGTCTGCGGGGCCCCGAGACCCCTTAGACACCCTCTCGTCTCCTGGCAACCCCTCCAGATTTCTCCCTTCTTCCCCAGAGGCATTTCTGGACAGTGTAGATGCCTTAGCCCCCCTCTATTGTGCTCTGGACCCATCTTTTCCACAGAGTGGGGCCCCCCAGCTCTCTTCGAGCACCCCAGGCCCGTTTAGACACCCTGTAGTCTCCTCACAACCCCTTCAGATTTCTCCCTTCTTCCCCAGAGGCATTTCTGGACCATGTAGACACCTTAGCACCCCTCTAGTGTGCTCTGGACCCCTCTTTTCCACAGCATTGGGTCCTCTAGCTGTCTTCTGGCCCCCCAGGCCCCTTAGACACCCTCTAGTCTCCTCGCAACTCCTCCAGATTTCTCCCTTCTTCCCCAGAGGCATTTCTGGACAGTGTAGAGGCCTTAGCTCCCCTCTAGTGCGCTCTGGAGCCCTCTTTTCCCCAGAAATGGGCCCCATCAGGTCTCTGTGGGCCCCCCAGACCCCTTAGACACCCTCTAGTCTCCTCGCAACCCTTCCAGATTGCTCCCTTCTTCCCCAGAGGCGTTTCTGGACAGTGTAGACGCCTTAGAAACCCTCTAGTGCGCTCTGGACCCCTCTTTTCAACAGAATTGCGCCCCCAGCTCTCTTCTGGCCCCCAGACCCCTTAGAAACCCTCTGTAGTCTGCTCGCAACCCCTCCAGATTTCTCCCTTCTTCCCCAGAGGCATTTCTTGACAGTGTAGAGGCCTTAGCACCCCGCTAGTGCACTCTGGACCCCTCTTTTCCACAGAATTGGCCCCCCAGCCCTCCTGTGGCAGCCCAGGCACCTTAGACGCCCTCTAGTCTCCTCGCAACCCCTCCAGATTTCTTCCTTCTTCCCCAGAGACATTTCTTGACAGTGTAGAGGCCTTAGCACCCCTCTTGTGCGCTCTGGACCCCTTTTCTCCACAGTATGGCCCCCCCAGCTCTCTTGTGGCCCCCAGACCCCTTAGACACCGTATAGTCTCCTCGCAACCCCTCCAGATTTCTCCCTTCTTCCCCAGAGGCATTTCTGGACAGTGTAGACGCCTTAGCACCCCTCTATTGTGCTCTGGACCCCTCTTTGCCACAGAATGGGGCCCCCCAGCTTTCTTCGAGCACCCCAGGCCCGTTTAGACACCCTCTGTAGTCTCCTGGCAACCCCTCCAGATTTCTCCCTTCTTCCCCAGAGGCATTTCTGGACCATGTAGATGCCTTAGCACCCCTCTAGTGCGCTCTGGACCCCTCTTTTCCACAGAATTGGGCCCCCCAGCTCTCTTCTGGCCCCCCAGGCCCCTTAGACACCCTCTCGTCTCCTGGCAACCCCTCCAGATTTCTCCCTTCTTCCCCAGAGGCATTTCTGGACAGTGTAGACCCGTTGTCACCCTTCTAATGCGCTCTGGAGCCCTCTTTTCCACAGAATGGGGCCCCCCAGCTCTCTTCGAGCACCCCAGGCCCATTTAGACACCCTCTGTAGTCTCCTCGCAACCCTTCCAGATTGCTCCCTTCTTCCCCAGAGCCATTTCTTGACAGTGTAGACGCCTTAGCACCCCTCTATTGTGCTCTGGACCCCTCTTTTCCACAGAATTGGGCTGCCCAGCTCTCTTCTGGCCCCCCAGGCTCCTTAGATACCCTCTCATCTCCTAGCAACCCCTCCAGATTTCTCCCTTCCTCCCCAGAGGCATTCCTTAACCGTGTAGACGCCTTGGCACCCCTCTAGTGCACTCTGAAGCCCTACTTTGTACAGAATTGGGCCCCCCAGCTGTTTTCTGGTCCCCCAGGCCCTCTAGACACCCTCTAGTCTTCTCGCAACCCCTCCAGATTGCTCCCTTCTTCCCCAGAGGCATTTCTGGACCATGTAGATGCTTTAGCACCCCTCTAGTGCGCTCTGGACCCCTCTTTTCCCCAGAAATGGGCCCCATCAGGTGTCTGCGGGGCCCTGAGACCCCTTAGACACCCTCTCGTCTCCTGGCAACCCCTCCAGATTTCTCCCTTCTTCCCCAGAGGCATTTCTGGACCATGCAGATACTTTAGCATCCCTCTAATGTGCTCTGGACCCCTCTTTGCCACAGAAATGGGTCCTCTAGCTGTCTTCTGGCCCCCCAGGCCCCTTAGACACCCTCTAGTCTCCTCGCAACTCCTCCAGATTTCTCCCTTCTTCCCCAGAGGCATTTCTGGACAGTGTGGACGCCTTAGCACCACTCTATTGTGCTCTGGACCCCTCTTTTCCACAGCATTGGGTCCTCTAGCTGTCTTCTGGCCCCCCAGGCCCTTTAGACACCATCTAGTCTTCTCGCAACCCATCCAGATTGGTCCCTTCTTCCCCAGAGGCATTTCTGGACCATGTAGACACCTTAGCACCCCTCCAGTAAGCTCTGGACCCCTCTTTTCCACAGCATTGGGTCCTCTAGCTGTCTTCTGGCCCCCCAGACCCCTTAGACAGCCTCTAGTCTCCTCGCAACGCCTCCAGATTTCTCCCTTCTTCCCCAGAGGCATTTCTGGACCATGTAGACGCCTTTAGTACCCCTCTAGTGCGCTCTGGACCCCTCTTTTACACAGAATGCGCCCCCCCAGCTCTCTTGTGGCCCCCCAGACCCCTTAGACACCGTATAGTCTCCTCGCAACCCCTCCAGATTTCTCCCTTCTTCCCCAGAGGCATTTCTGGACAGTGTAGACGCCTTTGCACCCCTCTAGTGCGATCTGGACCCCTGTTTTCCACAGAATGGGGCCCCCCAGCTGTCTTCTGGTCCCCCAGGCCCCTTAGACACCCTCTAGTCTCCTCGCAACTCCTCCAGATTGCTCCCTTCATCACCAGAGCCATTTCTTGACAGTGTAGACGCATTAGAAACCCTCTAGTGCGCTCTGGACCCTTCTTTTCAACAGAATTGCGCCCCCAGCTCTCCTGTGGCACCCCAGGCACCTTAGACGCCCTCTAGTCTCCTCGCAACCCCTCCAGATTTCTTCCTTCTTCCCCAGAGACATTTCTTGACAGTGTACAAACGTTAGCACCCCTCTAGTGCACTCTGGACCCCTCTTCTCCACAGAATGGCCCCCCCAGCTCTCTTCTGGCCCCCCAGACCCCTTAGACAACCTCTCGTCTCCTGGCAACCCCTCCAGATTTCTCCCTTTTCCCCAGAGGCATTTCTGGACAGTGTAGATGCCTTAGCACCCCTCTAGTGCGCTCTGGACCCCTCTTTTCCACAGAATTGGGCCCCCCAGCTCTCTTCTGGCCCCCCAGGCCCCTTAGACAGCCTCTAGTCTCCTTGCAACCCCTCCAGATTTCTCCCTTCATCCCCAGAAGCATTTCTTGACAGTGTAGAGGCCTTAGCACCCCTCTAGTGCACTCTGGACCCCTCTTTTCCACAGAATGGGGCCCCCCAGCTTTCTTCTCTCCACTGAGGCCCGTTTAGACACCCTGTCGTCTCCTCGCAACCCCTCCAGATTGCTCCCTTCTTCCCCAGAGGCATTTCTGGACAGTGTAGATGCCTTAGCACCCCTCTGTTGTGCTCTGGACCCCTCTTTTACACAGAATGGGGCCCCCCAGCTTTCTTCTCTCCACTGAGGCCCATTTAGACAGCCTCTAGTCTCCTCGCAACCCCTCCAGATTTCTCCCTTCTTCCCCAGAGGCATTTCTTGACAGTGTAGACGCCTTAGTACTCCCCGGTGCACTCTGGACTCCTCTTTCCCACAGAGTGGGGCCCCCCAGCTCTCTTCTGGCCCCCCAGACCGCTTAGACACCCTCTCGTCTCCTGGCAACCCCTCCAGAATTCTCCCTTCTTCCCCAGAGGCGTTTCTGGACAGTGTAGATGCCTTAGCCCCTCTCTATTGTGCTCTGGACCCATCTTTGCCACAGAATGGGGCCCCCCAACTTTCTTCGAGCACCCCAGGCCCGTTTAGACACCCTGTAGTCTCCTCACAACCTCTCCAGATTTCTCCCTTCTTCCCCAGAGGCATTTCTGGACAGTGTAGACGCCTTAGCACCCCTCTAGTGCGCTCTGGACACCTCTTTTCCACAGAAATGGGCCCCATCAGGTGTCTGCGGGGCCCCGAGACCCCTTAGACACCCTCTCGTCTCCTGGCAACCCCTCCAGATTTCTCCCTTCTTCCCCAGAGGCATTTCTGGACAGTGTAGATGCCTTAGCCCCCCTCTATTGTGCTCTGGACCCATCTTTTCCACAGAGTGGGGCCCCCCAGCTCTCTTCGAGCACCCCAGGCCCGTTTAGACACCCTGTAGTCTCCTCACAACCCCTCCAGATTTCTCCCTTCTTCCCCAGAGGCATTTCTGGACCATGTAGACACCTTAGCACCCCTCTAGTGTGCTCTGGACCCCTCTTTTCCACAGCATTGGGTCCTCTAGCTGTCTTCTGGCCCCCCAGGCCCCTTAGACACCCTCTAGTCTCCTCGCAACTCCTCCAGATTTCTCCCTTCTTCCCCAGAGGCATTTCTGGACAGTGTAGAGGCCTTAGAAACCCTCTAGTGCGCTCTGGACCCCTCTTTTCAACAGAATTGCGCCCCCAGCTCTCTTCTGGCCCCCAGACCCCTTAGAAACCCTCTGTAGTCTGCTCGCAACCCCTCCAGATTCCTCCCTTCTTCCCCAGAGGCATTTCTTGACAGTGTAGAGGCCTTAGCACCCCGCTAGTGCACTCTGGACCCCTCTTTTCCACAGAATTGGCCCCCCAGCCCTCCTGTGGCAGCCCAGGCACCTTAGACGCCCTCTAGTCTCCTCGCAACCCCTCCAGATTTCTTCCTTCTTCCCCAGAGACATTTCTTGACAGTGTAGAGGCCTTAGCACCCCTCTTGTGCGCTCTGGACCCCTTTTCTCCACAGTATGGCCCCCCCAGCTCTCTTGTGGCCCCCAGACCCCTTAGACACCGTATAGTCTCCTCGCAACCCCTCCAGATTTCTCCCTTCTTCCCCAGAGGCATTTCTTGACCGTGTAGACGCCTTAGCACCCCTCTATTGTGCTCTGGACCCCTCTTTGCCACAGAATGGGGCCCCCCAGCTCTCTTCGAGCACCCCAGGCCCGTTTAGACACCCTCTGTAGTCTCCTGGCAACCCCTCCAGATTTCTCCCTTCTTCCCCAGAGGCATTTCTGGACCATGTAGATGCCTTAGCACCCCTCTAGTGCGCTCTGGACCCCTCTTTTCCACAGAATTGGGCCCCCCAGCTCTCTTCTGGCCCCCCAGGCCCCTTAGACACCCTCTCGTCTCCTGGCAACCCCTCCAGATTTCTCCCTTCTTCCCCAGAGGCATTTCTTGACAGTGTAGACCCATTGTCACCCTTCTAATGCGCTCTGGACCCCTCTTTTCCACAGAATGGGGCCCCCCAGCTCTCTTCGAGCACCCCAGGCCCATTTAGACACCCTCTGTAGTCTCCTCGCAACCCTTCCAGATTGCTCCCTTCTTCCCCAGAGGCATTTCTTGACAGTGTAGACGCCTTAGCACCCCTCTATTGTGCTCTGGACCCCTCTTTTCCACAGAATTGGGCCGCCCAGCTCTCTTCTGGCCCCCCAGGCTCCTTAGATACCCTCTCATCTCCTAGCAACCCCTCCAGATTTCTCCCTTCCTCCCCAGAGGCATTCCTTAACCGTGTAGACGCCTTGGCACCCCTCTAGTGCACTCTGAAGCCCTACTTTGTACAGAATTGGGCCCCCCAGCTGTTTTCTGGTCCCCCAGACCCTCTAGACACCCTCTAGTCTTCTCGCAACCCCTCCAGATTGCTCCCTTCTTCCCCAGAGGCATTTCTGGACCATGTAGATGCTTTAGCACCCCTCTAGTGCGCTCTGGACCCCTCTTTTCCACAGAAATGGGCCCCATCAGGTGTCTGCGGGGCCCTGAGACCCCTTAGACACCCTCTCGTCTCCTGGCAACCCCTCCAGATTTCTCCCTTCTTCCCCAGAGGCATTTCTGGACCATGCAGATACTTTAGCACCCCTCTAATGTGCTCTGGACCCCTCTTTGCCACAGAAATGGGTCCTCTAGCTGTCTTCTGGCCCCCCAGGCCCCTTAGACACCCTCTAGTCTCCTCGCAACTCCTCCAGATTTCTCCCTTCTTCCCCAGAGGCATTTCTGGACAGTGTGGACGCCTTAGCACCCCTCTATTGTGCTCTGGAGCCCTCTTTTCCACAGCATTGGGTCCTCTAGCTGTCTTCTGGCCCCCCAGGCCCTTTAGACACCATCTAGTCTTCTCGCAACCCATCCAGATTGGTCCCTTCTTCCCCAGAGGCATTTCTGGACCATGTAGACACCTTAGCACCCCTCCAGTAAGCTCTGGACCCCTCTTTTCCACAGCATTGGGTCCTCTAGCTGTCTTCTGCCCCCCCAGACCCCTTAGACAGCCTCTAGTCTCCTCGCAACGCCTCCAGATTTCTCCCTTCTTCCCCAGAGGCATTTCTGGACCATGTAGACGCCTTTAGTACCCCTCTAGTGCGCTCTGGACCCCTCTTTTACACAGAATGCGCCCCCCCAGCTCTCTTGTGGCCCCCCAGACCCCTTAGACACCGTATAGTCTCCTCGCAACCCCTCCAGATTTCTCCCTTCTTCCCCAGAGGCATTTCTGGACAGTGTAGACGCCTTTGCACCCCTCTAGTGCGATCTGGACCCCTGTTTTCCACAGAATGGGGCCCCCCAGCTGTCTTCTGGTCCCCCAGGCCCCTTAGACACCCTCTAGTCTCCTCGCAACTCCTCCAGATTGCTCCCTTCATCACCAGAGCCATTTCTTGACAGTGTAGACGCATTAGAAACCCTCTAGTGCGCTCTGGACCCTTCTTTTCAACAGAATTGCGCCCCCAGCTCTCCTGTGGCACCCCAGGCACCTTAGACGCCCTCTAGTCTCCTCGCAACCCCTCCAGATTTCTTCCTTCTTCCCCAGAGACATTTCTTGACAGTGTACAAACGTTAGCACCCCTCTAGTGCACTCTGGACCCCTCTTCTCCACAGAATGGCCCCCCCAGCTCTCTTCTGGCCCCCCAGACCCCTTAGACAACCTCTCGTCTCCTGGCAACCCCTCCAGATTTCTCCCTTCTTCCCCAGAGGCATTTCTGGACAGTGTAGATGCCTTAGCACCCCTCTAGTGCGCTCTGGACCCCTCTTTTCCACAGAATTGGGCCCCCCAGCTCTCTTCTGGCCCCCCAGGCCCCTTAGACAGCCTCTAGTCTCCTTGCAACCCCTCCAGATTTCTCCCTTCATCCCCAGAAGCATTTCTTGACAGTGTAGAGGCCTTAGCACCCCTCTAGTGCACTCTGGACCCCTCTTTTCCACAGAATGGGGCCCCCCAGCTTTCTTCTCTCCACTGAGGCCCGTTTAGACACCCTGTCGTCTCCTCGCAACCCCTCCAGATTGCTCCCTTCTTCCCCAGAGGCATTTCTGGACAGTGTAGATGCCTTAGCACCCCTCTGTTGTGCTCTGGACCCCTCTTTTACACAGAATGGGGCCCCCCAGCTTTCTTCTCTCCACTGAGGCCCATTTAGACAGCCTCTAGTCTCCTGGCAACCCCTCCAGATTTCTCCCTTCTTCCCCAGAGGCATTTCTTGACAGTGTAGAGGCCTTAGTACTCCCCGGTGCACTCTGGACTCCTCTTTCCCACAGAGTGGGGCCCCCCGAGCTCTCTTCTGGCCCCCCAGGCCCCTTAGACAGCCTCTAGTCTCCTCGCCACCCCTCCAGATTTCTCCCTTCTTCCCCAGAGGCATTTCTGGACAGTGTAGACGCCTTAGCACCCCTCTATTGTGCTCTGGACCCCTCTTTGCCACAGAATGGGGCCCCCCAGCTTTCTTCGAGCACCCCAGGCCCATTTAGACACCCTCTGTAGTCTCCTCGCAACCCCTCCAGATTTCTCCCTTCTTCCCCAGAGGCATTTCTGGACAGTGTAGACGCCTTAGCACCCCTCTAGTGCGCTCTGGACCCCTCTTTTCCACAGAAATGGGCCCCATCAGGTGTCTGCGGGGCCCCGAGACCCCTTAGACACCCTCTCGTCTCCTGGCAACCCCTCCAGATTTCTCCCTTCTTCCCCAGAGGCATTTCTGGACCATGCAGATACTTTAGCACCCCTCTAATGTGCTCTGGAGCCCTCTTTTCCACAGCATTGGGTCCTCTAGCTGTCTTCTGGCCCCCCAGGCCCCTTAGACACCCTCTAGTCTCCTCGCAACTCCTCCAGATTTCTCCCTTCTTCCCCAGAGGCATTTCTGGACAGTGTGGACGCCTTAGCACCACTCTATTGTGCTCTGGACCCCTCTTTTCCACAGCATTGGGTCCTCTAGCTGTCTTCTGGCCCCCCAGGCCCCTTAGACACCCTCTAGTCTTCTCGCAACCCATCCAGATTGGTCCCTTCTTCCCCAGAGGCATTTCTGGACCATGTAGACACCTTAGCACCCCTCCAGAAAGCTCTGGACCCCTCTTTTCCACAGCATTGGGTCCTCTAGCTGTCTTCTGGCCCCCCAGGCCCCTTAGACACCCTCTAGTCTCCTCGCAACCCCTCCAGATTTCTCCCTTCTTCCCCAGAGGCATTTCTTGACAGTGTGGACACCTTAGCACCCCTCTAGTGCGCTCTGGACCCCTCTTTTCAACAGAAATGGGCCCCATCAGGTCTCTGTGGGCCCCCCAGACCCCTTAGACACCCTCTAGTCTCCTGGCAACCCCTCCAGATTTCTCCCTTCATCCCCAGAGCCATTTCTTGACAGTGTAGACGCCTTAGAAACCCTCTAGTGCGCTCTGGACCCCTCTTTTCAACAGAATTGCGCCCCCAGCTCTCTTCTGGTCCCCAGACCCCTTTGAAACCCTCTGTAGTCTCCTCGCAACCCCTCCAGATTTCTCCCTTCTTCCCCAGAGGCATTTCTTGACAGTGTAGAGGCCTTAGCACCCCTCTAATGCGCTCTGGACCCCTCTTTTCCACAGAATTGGCCCCCCAGCTCTCCTGTGGCAGCCCAGGCACCTTAGACGCCCTCTAGTCTCCTCGCAACCCCTCCAGATTTCTCCCTTCTTCCCCAGAGCCATTTCTTGACAGTGTACAAACGTTAGCACCCCTCTAGTGCGCTCTGGACCCCTCTTCTCCACAGAATGGCCCCCCCAGCTCTCTTCTGGCCCCCCAGACCCCTTAGACACCCTCTCGTCTCCTGGCAACCCCTCCAGATTTCTCCCTTCTTCCCCAGAGGCATTTCTGGACAGTGTAGACGCCTTAGCACCCCTCTATTGTGCTCTGGACCCCTCTTTGCCACAGAACGGGGCCCCCCAGCTCTCTTCGAGCACCCCAGGCCCGTTTAGACACCCTCTGTAGTCTCCTCGCAACCCCTCCAGATTTCTCCCTTCTTCCCCAGAGGCATTTCTGGACCATGTAGATGCCTTAGCACCCCTCTAGTGCGATCTGGACCCCTCTTTTCCACAGAATTGGGCCGCCCAGCTCTCTTCTGGCCCCCCAGGCCCCTTAGACACCCTCTAGTCTCTTCGCACCCCTCCAGATTTCTCCCTTCTTCCCCAGAGACATTTCTGGACAGT
Source organism: Dromaius novaehollandiae (assembly GCF_036370855.1). NCBI lineage: Eukaryota > Metazoa > Chordata > Aves > Casuariiformes > Dromaiidae > Dromaius > Dromaius novaehollandiae. The sequence continues at coordinate 151,467 of NW_026991510.1, forward strand.
GTAGACGCCTTAGCACCCCTCTACTGTGCTCTGGATCCCTCTTTTCCACAGAGTGGGGCCCCCCAGCTCTCTTCGAGCACCCCAGGCCCATTTAGACACCCTCTGTAGTCTCCTCGCAACCCTTCCAGATTGCTCCCTTCTTCCCCAGAGGCATTTCTTGACAGTGTAGACGCCTTAGCACCCCTCTATTGTGCTCTGGACCCCTCTTTTCCACAGAATTGGGCCGCCCAGCTCTCTTCTGGCCCCCCAGGCTCCTTAGATACCCTCTCATCTCCTAGCAACCCCTCCAGATTTCTCCCTTCTTCCCCAGAGGCATTCCTTAACTGTGTAGACGCCTTGGCACCCCTCTAGTGCACTCTGGAGCCCTACTTTGTACAGAATTGGGCCCCCCAACTCTATTCTGGCCCCCCAGGCCCCTTAGACACCCTCTAGTCTCCTCGCAACCCCTCCAGATTTCTCCCTTCTTCCCCAGAGGCGTTTCTGGACAGTGTAGACGCCTTTGCACTCCCCGGTGCACTCTGGACCCCTCTTTTCCACAGAGTGGGGCCCCCCAGCTGTTTTCTGTACCCCCAGCCCCTCTAGACACCCTCTAGTCTTCTCGCAACCCCTCCAGATTGCTCCCTTCTTCCCCAGAGGCATTTCTGGACCATGTAGATGCCTTAGCACCCCTCCAGTAAGCTCTGGAGCCCTCTTTTACACAACATTGGGTCCTCTAGCTGTCTTCTGGCCCCCCAGGCCCCTTAGACACCCTCTAGTCTCCTCGCAACTCCTCCAGATTTCTCCCTTCTTCCCCAGAGGCACTTCTTGACAGTGTAGACGCCTTAGTACTCCCCGGTGCACTCTGGACTCCTCTTTCCCACAGAGTGGGGCCCCCCAGCTCTCTTCTGGCCCCCCAGACCGCTTAGACACCCTCTCGTCTCCTGGCAACCCCTCCAGAATTCTCCCTTCTTCCCCAGAGGCATTTCTGGACCATGTAGACACCTTAGGGGTCCAGAGCGCAGTAGAGGGGTGCCAAGGTGTCTACATGGTCCAGAAATGCCTCTGGGGAAGAAGGGAGCAATCTGGAGGGGTTGCAAGAAGACTAGAGGGTGTCTAAGGGGTCTGTGGAGCCAGAAGCGAGCTGGGGGGCCCACTCTGTGGAGAAGAGGGGTCCAGAGTGCACTAGAGGGGTGCTAAGGCGTCTACACTGTCAAGAAATGCCTCTGGGGAAGAAGGGAGAAATCTGGAGGGGTTGCGAGGAGACTAGAGGGTGTCTAGAGCGTCTGGGGTGCCAGAAGAGAGCTGGGGGGTCCCATTCTGTGGCAAAGAGAGGTCCAGAGCACAGTGGAAGGGTGCTCTTTTCCACAGAATTGGCCCCCCCCAGCTCTCTTCTCATCCCCCAGACTCCTTGGACATCCTCTAGTCTCCTGGCAACCCCTCCAGATTTCTCCCTTCTTCCCCAGAGGCATTTCTTGACAGTGTAGATGCCTTAGCACCCCTCTACTGCGCTCTGGACCCGTAAGGTGTTGACATCGTCAAGAAATGCCTCTAGATAAGAAGGGAGAAATCTGGGGTGGTTCCGAGGAGACTACAGGGTGTCTATGGGGTCTGGGGACCAAAAGACAGCTGGGGGGCCCCATTCTGTAGAAAAGAGGCGTCCAGAGCGCAGTAGAAGGGTCCTCTTTTCCAGAGAATGCGGCCCGCCAGCTCTCTCCTGGCCCCCCAGGCTCCTTAGACACCCTCTAGTCTCCTCGCAACCCCTCCAGATTTCTCCCTTCTTCCCCAGAGGCATTTCTGGACAGTGTAGATGCCTTAGCACCCCTCTAGTGCACTCTTGACCCCTCTTTCCACAGAAATGTGGCCCCCCCAGCTCTCTTCTGGCCCCCCAGACCCCTTACACAGCCTCTAGTCTCCTCACAACCCCTCCAGATTTCTCCCTTCTTCCCCAGAGGCATTTCTTGACAGTGTAGACATCTTAGTACCCTAGCCAATTCTATAACATGTATATGCCTTAGCACCCCTCTAGTGTGCTCTGGACCCCTCTTTTCCACAGAGTGGGGCCCCCCAGCTCTCTTCGAGCACCCCAGGCGCATTTAGACTTCCTCTGTAGTCTCCTCGCAACCCCTCCAGATTTCTCCCTTCTTCCCCAGAGGCATTTCTTGACAGCGTAGACACCTTCACAACCCTCCAGTGCGCTCTTGACCCCTCTTTCCACAGAAATGTGGCCCCCCCAGCTCTCTTCTGGCCCCCCAGACCCCTTACACAGCCTCTAGTCTCCTCACAACCCCTCCAGATTTCTCCCTTCTTCCCCAGAGGCATTTCTTGACAGTGTAGACATCTTAGTACCCTAGCCAATTCTATAACATGTATATGCCTTAGCACCCCTCTAGTGTGCTCTGGACCCCTCTTTTCCACAGAGTGGGGCCCCCCAGCTCTCTTCGAGCACCCCAGGCGCATTTAGACTTCCTCTGTAGTCTCCTCGCAACCCCTCCAGATTTCTCCCTTCTTCCCCAGAGGCATTTCTTGACAGCGTAGACACCTTCACAACCCTCCAGTGCGCTCTTGACCCCTCTTTCCACAGAAATGTGGCCCCCCCAGCTCTCTTCTGGCCCCCCAGACCCCTTACACAGCCTCTAGTCTCCTCACAACCCCTCCAGATTTCTCCCTTCTTCCCCAGAGGCATTTCTTGACAGTGTAGACATCTTAGTACCCTAGCCAATTCTATAACATGTATATGCCTTAGCACCCCTCTAGTGTGCTCTGGACCCCTCTTTTACACAGAATGGGGCCCCCCAGCTCTCTTCTGGCCCCCCAGACCCCTTAGACACCCTCTAGTCTCCTGGCAACCCCTCCAGATTTCTCCCTTCATCCCCAGAGCCATTTCTTGACAGTGTAGACGCCTTAGAAACCCTCTAGTGCGCTCTGGACCCCTCTTTTCAACAGAATTGCGCCCCCAGCTCTCTTCTGGCCCCCAGACCCCTTTGAAACCCTCTGTAGTCTCCTCGCAACCCCTCCAGATTTCTCCCTTCTTCCCCAGAGGCATTTCTTGACAGTGTAGAGGCCTTGGCACCCCTCTAATGCGCTCTGGACCCCTCTTTTCCACAGAATTGGCCCCCCAGCTCTCCTGTGGCAGCCCAGGCACCTTAGACGCCCTCTAGTCTCCTCGCAACCCCTCCAGATTTCTCCCTTCTTCCCCAGAGACATTTCTTGACAGTGTACAAACGTTAGCACCCCTCTTGTGCGCTCTGGACCCCTCTTCTCCACAGAATGGCCCCCCCAGCTCTCTTCTGGCCCCCCAGACCCCTTAGACAGCCTCTAGTCTCCTGGCAACCCCTCCAGATTTCTCCCTTCTTCCCCAGAGGCATTTCTGGACAGTGTAGATGCCTTAGCACCCCTCTATTGTGCTCTGGACCCCTCTTTGCCACAGAACGGGGCCCCCCAGCTCTCTTCGAGCACCCCAGGCCCGTTTAGACACCCTCTGTAGTCTCCTCGCAACCCCTCCAGATTTCTCCCTTCTTCCCCAGAGGCATTTCTGGACCATGTAGATGCCTTAGCACCCCTCTAGTGCGCTCTGGACCCCTCTTTTCCACAGAATTGGGCCCCCCAGCTCTCTTCTGGCCCCCCAGGCCCCTTAGACACCCTCTCGTCTCCTGGCAACCCCTCCAGATTTCTCCCTTCTTCCCCAGAGGCATTTCTTGACAGTGTAGACCCGTTGTCACCCTTCTAATGCACTCTGGACCCGTCTTTTACACAGAATGCGCCCCCCCAGCTCTCTTGTGGCCCCCCAGACCCCTTAGACACCCTCTAGTCTCCTCGCACCCCTCCAGATTTCTCCCTTCTTCCCCAGAGACATTTCTGGACAGTGTAGACGCCTTAGCACCCCTCTACTGTGCTCTGGATCCCTCTTTTCCACAGAGTGGGGCCCCCCAGCTCTCTTCGAGCACCCCAGGCCCATTTAGACACCCTCTGTAGTCTCCTCGCAACCCTTCCAGATTGCTCCCTTCTTCCCCAGAGGCATTTCTTGACAGTGTAGACGCCTTAGCACCCCTCTATTGTGCTCTGGACCCCTCTTTTCCACAGAATTGGGCCGCCCAGCTCTCTTCTGGCCCCCCAGGCTCCTTAGATACCCTCTCATCTCCTAGCAACCCCTCCAGATTTCTCCCTTCCTCCCCAGAGGCATTCCTTAACCGTGTAGACGCCTTGGCACCCCTCTAGTGCACTCTGGAGCCCTACTTTGTACAGAATTGGGCCCCCCAACTCTATTCTGGCCCCCCAGGCCCCTTAGACACCCTCTAGTCTCCTCGCAACCCCTCCAGATTTCTTCCTTCTTCCCCAGAGGCATTTCTGGACAGTGTAGATGCCTTAGCACCCCTCTGGTGCGCCGTGGACCCGTCTTTTCCACGGAATGGGGATCCCAGCTCTCTTGGGGCCCCCCAGATCCCTTAGACACCCTCTCGTCTCCTCGCAACCCCTCCAGATTTCTCCCTTCTTCCCCAGAGGCATTTCTGGAACATGTAGATGCTTTAGCACCCCTCTAGTGCACTCTGGACCCCTCTTTTCCACGGAATTGTGCCCCCCAGTTCTCTTCTGGCCGCAGAGACTCCTTAGACACCCTCTAGTCTCCTGGCAACCCCTCCAGATTTCTCCCTTCTTCCCCAGAGGCATTTCTGGACAGTGTAGATGCTTTAGCACCCCTCTAGTGCGATCTGGACCCCTCTTTTCCAAGGAATTGTGCCCCCCAGCTCTCTTCTGGCCCCCCAGACCCCTTAGACACCCTCTAGTGTCCTTGCAACCCCTCCAGATTTCTCCCTTCTTCCCCAGAGGCATTTCTGGACAGTGTAGACGCCTTGGCACCCCTCTCGTGCACTCTGGAGCCCTACTTTGTACAGAATTGTGCGCCCTAACTCTATTCTGCCCCCCCAGGCCCCTTAGACACCCTCTAGTGTCCTCGCAACCCCTCCAGATTTCTCCCTTCTTCCCCAGAGGCATTTCTGGACCATGTAGTGGCCTTAGCACCCCTCTAGTGCGCTCTGGACCCCTCTTTGCCACAGAATGGCCCCCCCCCCCCCCCAGCTCTCTTCTGGCCCCCCAGACGCCTTAGACACCCTCTAGTCTCCTCGCAACCCCTCCAGATTTCTCCCTTCTTCCCCAGAGGCGTTTCTTGACCATCTAGGCACCTTAGCACCACTCTAGTGTGCTCTGGACCCCTCTTTTCCACAGAATTGGGCCGCCCAGCTCTCTTCTGGCCCCCCAGACCCCTTAGACAGCCTCTAGTTTCCTGAGAACCTCTCAAGCTTTCTCCCCTCTTCCCTAGAGGCCTTTCTGGACAGTGTAGATACTTTAGCACCCCTCTAGTGCACTCTGGACCCCTGTTTTCCACAGAATGGGGCCCCCCAGCTGTCTTCTGGTCCCCCAGACCCTCTAGACACCCTCTTGTCTTCTTGCAACCCCTCCAGATTTCTCCCTTCTTCCCCAGAGGCATTTCTTGACAGTGTGGACACCTTAGCACCCCTCTAGTAAGCTCTGGAGCCCTCTTTTCCCCAGAAATGGGCCCCATCAGGTCTCTGTGGGCCCCCCAGGCCCCTTAGACACCCTCTAGTCTCCTCGCAACCCCTCCAGATTTCTCCCTTCTTCCCCAGAGGCATTTCTTGACAGTGTAGATGCCTTAGAAACCCTCTAGTGCGCTCTGGACCCCTCTTTTCCACAGAATGCGCCCCCCCAGCTCTCTTGTGGCCCCCCACACCCCTTAGATACCCTGTAGTCTCCTGGCAACCCCTCCAGATTTCTCCCTTCTTCCCCAGAGGCATTTCTGGACCATGTAGATGCCTTAGAAACCCTTCAGTGCGCTCTGGACCCCTCTTTTCAGTAGAATTGCGCCCCCAGCTCTCTTCTGGCCCCCAGACCCCTTAGAAACCCTCTGTAGTCTCCTCGCAACCCCTCCAGATTTCTCCCTTCTTCCCCAGAGGCATTTCTTGACAGTGTAGAGGCCTTAGCACCCCGCTAGTGCACTCTGGACCCCTCTTTTCCACAGAATTGGCCCCCCAGCCCTCCTGTGGCAGCCCAGGCACCTTAGACGCCCTCTAGTCTCCTCGCAACCCCTCCAGATTTCTTCCTTCTTCCCCAGAGACATTTCTTGACCGTGTAGACGCCTTAGCACCCCTCTAGTGCGCTCTGGACCCCTCTTTGCCACAGAGATGGGGCCCCCGAGCTCTCTTCGAGCACCCCAGGCCCGTTTAGACACCCTCTGTAGTCTCCTCGCAACCCCTCCAGATTTCTCCCTTCTTCCCCAGAGGCATTTCTGGACCATGTAGATGCCTTAGCACCCCTCTAGTGCGCTCTGGACCCCTCTTTTCCACAGAATTGGGCCCCCCAGCTCTCTTCTGGCCCCCCAGGCCCCTTAGACACCCTCTCGTCTCCTGGCAACCCCTCCAGATTTCTCCCTTCTTCCCCAGAGGCATTTCTTGACAGTGTAGACCCGTTGTCACCCTTCTAATGCGCTCTGGAGCCCTCTTTTCCACAGAATGGGGCCCCCCAGCTCTCTTCGAGCACCCCAGGCCCATTTAGACACCCTCTGTAGTCTCCTCGCAACCCTTCCAGATTGCTCCCTTCTTCCCCAGAGGCATTTCTTGACAGTGTAGACGCCTTAGCACCCCTCTATTGTGCTCTGGACCCCTCTTTTCCACAGAATTGGGCCGCCCAGCTCTCTTCTGGCCCCCCAGGCTCCTTAGATACCCTCTCATCTCCTAGCAACCCCTCCAGATTTCTCCCTTCCTCCCCAGAGGCATTCCTTAACCGTGTAGACGCCTTGGCACCCCTCTAGTGCACTCTGAAGCCCTACTTTGTACAGAATTGGGCCCCCCAGCTGTTTTCTGGTCCCCCAGACCCTCTAGACACCCTGTCGTCTCCTCGCAACCCCTCCAGATTGCTCCCTTCTTCCCCAGAGGCATTTCTGGACCATGTAGACGCCTTAGCACCCCTCTAGTGCGCCCTGGAGCCCTCTTTTCCACAGCATTGGGTCCTCCAGCTCTATTCTGGCCCCCCAGGCCCCTTAGACACCCTCTAGTGTCCTCGCAACCCCTCCAGATTTCTCCCTTCTTCCCCAGAGACATTTCTTGACAGTGTGGACACCTTAACACCCCTCTATTGTGCTCTGGACTCCTCTTTTACACAGAATGGGCCCCCCCAGCTCTCTTCTCTCCACTGAGGCCCATTTAGACACACTCTAGTCTCCTCGCAACCCCTCCAGATTTCTCCCTTCTTCCCCAGAGGCATTTCTTGACAGTGTAGACCCGTTGTCACCCTTCTAATGCACTCTAGAGCCCTCTTTTCCACAGAATGGGGCCCCCCAGCTCTCTTCTGGCCCCCCAGACCCCTTAGACACCCTCTCGTCTCCTGGCAACTCCTCCAGAATTCTCCCTTCTTCCCCAGAGGCATTTCTGGACAGTGTAGACGCCTTAGCACCCCTCTATTGTGCTCTGGACCCCTCTTTTCCACAGAATTGGGCCCCCCAGCTCTCTTCTGGCCCCCCAGGCCCCTTAGACACCCTGTAGTCTCCTCACAACCCCTCCAGATTTCTCCCTTCTTCCCCAGAGACATTTCTTGACAGTGTGGACACCTTAACACCCTTCTATTGTGCTCTGGGCTCCTCTTTTCCACAGAATGGGGCCCCCCAGCTCTCTTCTCTCCACTGAGGCCCATTTAGACACCCTCTAGTCTCCTGGCAACCCCTCCAGATTTCTCCCTTCTTCCCCAGAGGCATTTCTTGACAGTGTAGACGCCTTAGAAACCCTCTAGTGCGCTCTGGACCCCTCTTTTCCACAGAATTGGCCCCCCAGCTCTCCTGTGGCACCCCAGGCACCTTAGACGCCCTCTAGTCTCCTCGCAACCCCTCCAGATTCCTCCCTTCTTCCCCAGAAGCATTTCTTGACAGTGTAGAGGCCTTAGCACCCCTCTAGTGCACTCTGGAGCCCTCTTTTCCACAGAATGGGCCCCCCCAGCTTTCTTCTCTCCACTGAGGCCTGTTTAGACAGCCGCTAGTCTCTTCGCCACCCTCCAGATTTCTCCCTTCTTCCCCAGAGGCATTTCTGGACAGTGTAGACGCCTTAGCCCCCCTCTAGTGCACTCTGGACCCCTCTTTTCCACAGAATGGGGCCCCCCAGCTCTCTTCTCTCCACTGAGGCCCATTTAGAGACCCTCTAGTGTCCTCGCAACCCCTCCAGAATTCTCCCTTCTTCCCCAGAGGCATTTCTGGACAGTGTAGATGCCTTAGCCCCTCTCTATTGTGCTCTGGACCCATCTTTGCCACAGAATGGGCCCCCCAACTCTCTTTGAGCACCCCAGGCCCGTTTAGACACCCTGTAGTCTCCTCACAACCCCTCTAGATTTCTCCCTTCTTCCCCAGAGGCATTTCTTGACCATGTAGATGCTTTAGCACCCCTCTAGTGTGCTCTGGACCCCTCTTTTCCACAGCATTGCGTCCTCTAGCTGTCTTCTGGCCCCCCAGGCCCCTTAGACACCCTCTAGTCTCCTCGCAACTCCTCCAGATTTCTCCCTTCTTCCCCAGAGGCATTTCTGGACAGTGTAGATGCCTTAGTACTCCCCGGTGCACTCTGGACTCCTCTTTCCCACAGAGTGGGGCCCCCCAGCTCTCTTCTGGCCCCCCAGACCGCTTAGACACCCTCTCGTCTCCTGGCAACTCCTCCAGAATTCTCCCTTCTTCCCCAGAGGCATTTCTGGACAGTGTAGATGCCTTAGCACCCCTCTAGTGTGCTCTGGACCCCTCTTTTCCACAGAGTGGGGCCCCCCAACTCTCTTCGAGCACCCCAGGCCCGTTTAGACACCCTGTAGTCTCCTCACAACCTCTCCAGATTTCTCCCTTCTTCCCCATAGGCATTTCTTGACCGTGTAGATGCCTTAGCCCCCCTCTATTGTGCTCTGGACCCCTCTTTTCCACAGAGTGGGGCCCCCCAGCTCTCTTCGAGCACCCCAGGCCCGTTTAAACACCCTGTAGTCTCCTCACAACCCCTCCACATTTCTCCCTTCTTCCCCAGAGGCATTTCTGGACCATGTAGACACCTTAGCACCCCTCTAGTGTGCTCTGGACCCCTCTTTTCCACAGCATTGGGTCCTCTAGCTGTCTTCTGGCCCCCCAGGCCCCTTAGACACCCTCTAGTCTCCTCGCAACCCCTCCAGATTTCTCCCTTCTTTCCCAGAGGCATTTCTGGACAGTGTGGACGCCTTAGCACCCCTCTTGTGTGCTCTGGACCCCTCTTTGCCACAGAATGGCCCCCCCCAGCTCTCTTCTGGCCCCCCAGGCCCCTTAGACACCGTATAGTCTCCTCGCAACCCCTCCAGATTTCTCCCTTCTTTCCCAGAGGCATTTCTGGACCATGTAGACGCCTTAGCACCCCTCTAGTGCGCCCTGGAGCCCTCTTTTACACAGAATGCGCCCCCCCAGCTCTCTTGTGGCCCCCCAGACCCCTTAGACACCCTCTAGTCTCCTCGCAACCCCTGCAGATTTCTCCCTTCTTCCCCAGAGTCATTTCTGGACAGTGTGGACACCTTAACACCCTTCTATTGTGCTCTGGACTCCTCTTTTACACAGAATGGGGCCCCCCAGCTCTCTTCTCTCCACTGAGGCCCATTTAGACACCCTCTAGTCTCCTCGCAACCCCTCCAGATTTCTCCCTTCTTCCCCAGAGGCATTTCTTGACAGTGTAGACGCCTTAGAAACCCTCTAGTGCGCTCTGGACACCTCTTTTCCACAGAATTGGCCCCCCAGCTCTCCTGTGGCACCCCAGGCACCTTAGACGCCCTCTAGTCTCCTCGCCACCCCTCCAGATTCCTCCCTTCTTCCCCAGAGGCATTTCTGGACAGTGTAGACGCCTTAGCACCCCTCTATTGTGCTCTGGACCCCTCTTTTCCACAGAATGGGGCCCCCCAGCTCTCTTCGAGCACCCCAGGCCCGTTTAGACACCCTGTAGTCTCCTCACAACCCCTCCAGATTTCTCCCTTCTTCCCCAGAGGCATTTCTGGACCATGTAGATGCCTTAGCACCCCTCTAGTGCACTCTGGACCCCTCTTTTCCACAGAATGGGGCCCCCCAGCTCTCTTCTCTCCACTGAGGCCCATTTAGAGACCCTCTAGTGTCCTCGCAACCCCTCCAGATTTCTCCCTTCTTCCCCAGAGGCATTTCTTGACAGTGTAGATGCCTTAGTACTCCCCGGTGCACTCTGGACTCCTCTTTCCCACAGAGTGGGGCCCCCCAGCTCTCTTCTGGCCCCCCAGACCGCTTAGACACCCTCTCGTCTCCTGGCAACCCCTCCAGAATTCTCCCTTCTTCCCCAGAGGCATTTCTGGACAGTGTAGATGCCTTAGCCCCTCTCTATTGTGCTCTGGACCCATCTTTGCCACAGAATGGGGCCCCCCAACTCTCTTCGAGCACCCCAGGCCCGTTTAGACACCCTGTAGTCTCCTCACAACCTCTCCAGATTTCTCCCTTCTTCCCCAGAGGCATTTCTTGACCGTGTAGATGCTTTAGCACCCCTCTAGTGCGCTCTGGACCCCTCTTTTCCACAGAGTGGGGCCCCCCAGCTCTCTTCGAGCACCCCAGGCCCGTTTAAACACCCTGTAGTCTCCTCACAACCCCTCCACATTTCTCCCTTCTTCCCCAGAGGCATTTCTGGACCATGTAGACACTTTAGCACCCCTCTAGTGTGCTCTGGACCCCTCTTTTCCACAGCATTGGGTCCTCTAGCTGTCTTCTGGCCCCCCAGGCCCCTTAGACACCCTCTAGTCTCCTCGCAACCCCTCCAGATTTCTCCCTTCTTTCCCAGAGGCATTTCTGGACAGTGTGGACGCCTTAGCACCCCTCTTGTGTGCTCTGGACCCCTCTTTTCCACAGAAATGGGCCCCATCAGGTCTCTGTAGGCCCCCCAGACCCCTTAGACACCGTATAGTCTCCTCGCAACCCCTGCAGATTTCTCCCTTCTTCCCCAGAGGCATTTCTTGATAGTGTAGATGGCTTAGCACCCCTCTATTGTGCTCTGGACCCCTCTTTTCCACAGAATGGGGTCCCCCAGCTCTCTTCGAGTACCCCAGGCTCCTTAGACACTCTCTAGTGTCCTGGCAACCCCTCCAGATTTCTCCCTTCTTTCCCAGAGGCATTTCTGGACCATGTAGACGCCTTAGCACCCCTCTAGTGCGCCCTGGAGCCCTCTTTTACACAGAATGCGCCCCCCCAGCTCTCTTGTGGCCCCCCAGACCCCTTAGACACCCTCTAGTCTCCTCGCAACCCCTCCAGATTTCTCCCTTCTTCCCCAGAGTCATTTCTGGACAGTGTGGACACCTTAACACCCTTCTATTGTGCTCTGGACTCCTCTTTTACACAGAATGGGGCCCCCCAGCTCTCTTCTCTCCACTGAGGCCCATTTAGACACCCTCTAGTCTCCTCGCAACCCCTCCAGATTTCTCCCTTCTTCCCCAGAGGCATTTCTGGACAGTGTAGACGCCTTAGCACTCCTCTATTGTGCTCTGGACCCCTCTTTTCCACAGAATGGGGCCCCCCAGCTCTCTTCGAGCACCCCAGGCCCGTTTAGACACCCTGTAGTCTCCTCACAACCCCTCCAGATTTCTCCCTTCTTCCCCAGAGGCATTTCTGGACCATGTAGATGCCTTAGCACCCCTCTAGTGCACTCTGGACCCCTCTTTTCCACAGAATGGGGCCCCCCAGCTCTCTTCTCTCCACTGAGGCCCATTTAGAGACCCTCTAGTGTCCTCGCAACCCCTCCAGATTTCTCCCTTCTTCCCCAGAGGCATTTCTTGACAGTGTAGATGCCTTAGTACTCCCCGGTGCACTCTGGACTCCTCTTTCCCACAGAGTGGGGCCCCCCAGCTCTCTTCTGGCCCCCCAGACCGCTTAGACACCCTCTCGTCTCCTGGCAACCCCTCCAGAATTCTCCCTTCTTCCCCAGAGGCATTTCTGGACAGTGTAGATGCCTTAGCCCCTCTCTATTGTGCTCTGGACCCATCTTTGCCACAGAATGGGGCCCCCCAACTCTCTTCGAGCACCCCAGGCCCGTTTAGACACCCTGTAGTCTCCTCACAACCTCTCCAGATTTCTCCCTTCTTCCCCAGAGGCATTTCTTCACCGTGTAGATGCTTTAGCACCCCTCTAGTGCGCTCTGGACCCCTCTTCTCCACAGCATTGCGTCCTCTAGCTGTCTTCTGGCCCCCCAGTCCCCTTAGACACCCTCTAGTCTCCTCGCAACTCCTCCAGATTTCTCCCTTCTTTCCCAGAGGCATTTCTGGACAGTGTAGACGCCTTAGCACCCCTCTATTGTGCTCTGGACCCCTCTTTTCAACAGAATGGCCCCCCCAGCTCTCTTCTGGCCCCCCAGGCCCCTTAGACACCCTCTCGTCTTCTGGCAACCCCTCCAGATTTCTCCCTTCTTCCCCAGAGGCATTTCTGGACAGTGTAGACCCGTTGTCACCCCTCTAGTGCACTCTGGACCCCTCTTCTCCACAGAGTGGGCCCCCCAGCTCTCTTGTGGCCCCCGAGACCCCTTAGACACCCTCTAGTCTCCTCACAACCCCTCCAGATTTCTCCCTTCTTCCCCAGAGGCATTTCTGGACAGTGTAGACGCCTTAGCACCCCTCTATTGTGCTCTGGACCCCTCTTTTCCACAGAATGGGGCCCCCCAGCTCTCTTCGAGCACCCCAGGCCCGTTTAGGCACGCTGTAGTCTCCTCACAACCCCTCCAGATTTCTCTGTTCTTCCCCAGAGGCATTTCTGGACCATGTAGACACTTTAGCACCCCTCTAGTGCGCTCTGGAGCCCTCTTTTCCACAGAAATGGGCCCCATCAGGTCTCTGTGGGCCCCCCGAGACCCCTTAGACACCCTCTCGTCTCCTCGCAACCCCTCCAGATTGCTCCCTTCTTCTCCAGAGCCATTTCTGGACAGTGTAGACGCCTTAGAAACCCTTCAGTGCGCTCTGGACCCCTCTTTTCAACAGAATTGCGCCCCCAGCTCTTTTCTGGCCCCCCAGACCCCTTAGAAACCCTCTGTAGTCTGCTCGCAACCCCTCCAGTTTTCTCCCTTCTTTCCCGGAGGCATTTCTTGACAGTGTAGAGGCCTTAGCACCCCTCTAGTGCACTCTGGACCCCTCTTTTCCACAGAATGGGCCCCCCCAGCTTTCTTCTCTCCACTGAGGCCCATTTAGACACCCTCTAGTGTCCTTACAACCCCTCCAGATTTCTCCCTTCTTCCCCAGAGGCATTTCTGGACCGTGTAGATGCCTTAGTACTCCCCGGTGCACTCTGGACTCCTCTTTCCCACAGAGTGGGGCCCCCCAGCTCTCTTCTGGCCCCCCAGACCCCTTAGACACCGTATAGTCTCCTCGCAACCCCTCCAGATTTCTCCCTTCTTCCCCAGAGGCATTTCTTGACAGTGTAGACCCGTTGTCACCCTTCTAATGCACTCTGGACCCCTCTTTTTCACAGAATGGGGCCGCCCAGCTCTCTTGTGGCCCCCGAGACCCCTTAGACACCCTCTAGTCTCCTCGCAACCCCTCCAGATTTCTCCCTTCTTCCCCAGAGGCATTTCTGGACAGTGTAGACGCCCTAGCACCCCTCTATTGTGCTCTGGACCTCTCTTTTCCACAGAATGGGGCCCCCCAGCTCTCTTCGAGCACCCCAGGCCCATTTAGACAGCCTCTCGTCTCCTGGCAACCCCTCCAGATTTCTCCCTTCTTCCCCAGAGGCATTTCTGGACCATGTAGATGCCTTAGCACCCCTCTAGTGCGCTCTGGACCCCTCTTTTCCACAGAATTGGGCCCCCCAGCTCTCTTCTGGCCCCCCAGGCCCCTTAGACACCCTCTCGTCTCCTGGCAACCCCTCCAGATTTCTCCCTTCTTCCCCAGAGGCATTTCTGGACAGTGTAGACCCGTTGTCACCCTTCTAATGCACTCTGGACCCCTCTTTTCCACAGCATTGGGTCCTCTAGCTGTCTTCTGGCCCCCCAGACCCCTTAGACAGCCTCTAGTCACCTGGCAACCCCTCCGGATTTCTCCCTTCTTCCCCAGAGGCATTTCTTGACAGTGTGGACACCTTAACACCCCTCTAGTGCGCTCTGGAGCCCTCTTTTCCCCAGAATGGGGCCCCATCAGGTCTCTGTGGGCCCCCCAGGCCCCTTAGACACCCTCTAGTCTCCTTGCAACCCTTCTAGATTGCTCCCTTCTTCCCCAGAGGCATTTCTGGACCATGTAGATGCTTTAACACCCCTCTATTGTGCTCTGGACCCCTCTTTTCAACAGAATTGCACTCCCAGCTCTCCTGTGGCACCCCAGGCACCTTAGACGCCCTCTAGTCTCCTCGCAACCCCTCCAGATTCCTCCCTTCTTTCCCAGAAGCATTTCTTGACAGTGTAGAGGCCTTAGCACCCCTCTAGTGCACTCTGGACCCCTCTTTTCCACAGAATGGGCCCCCCCAGCTTTCTTCTCTCCACTGAGGCCCGTTTAGACAGCCGCTAGTCTCCTCGCCACCCCTCCAGATTTCTCCCTTCTTCCCCAGAGGCATTTCTGGACAGTGTAGACGCCTTAGCACCCCTCTATTGTGCTCTGGACCCCTCTTTTCCACAGAATGGGGCCCCCCAGCTCTCTTCGAGCACCCCAGGCCCGTTTAGACACCCTGTAGTCTCCTCACAACCCCTCCAGATTTCTCCCTTCTTCCCCAGAGGCATTTCTGGACCATGTAGACACTTTAGCACCCCTCTAGTGTGCTCTGGAGCCCTCTTTTCCACAGCATTGGGTCCTCTAGCTGTCTTCTGGCCCCCCAGGCCCCTTAGACACCCTCTAGTCTCCTCGCAACCCCTCCAGATTTCTCCCTTCTTCCCCAGAGGCATTTCTTGACAGTGTAGACGCCTTAGAAACCCTCTATTGTGCTCTGGACCCCTCTTTTCAACAGAATTGCGCTCCCAGCTCTCCTGTGGCACCCCAGGCACCTTAGACGCCCTCTAGTCTCCTCGCAACCCCTCCAGATTGCTCCCTTCTTCCCCAGAGGCATTTTTTGACAGTGTAGAGGCCTTAGCACCCCTCTAGTGCACTCTGGAGCCCTCTTTTCCACAGAATGCGCCCCCCCAGCTTTCTTCTCTCCACTGAGGCCCGTTTAGACAGCCGCTAGTCTCCTCGCCACCCCTCCAGATTGCTCCCTTCTTCCCCAGAGGCATTTCTTGACAGTGTAGATGCCTTAGTACTCCCCGGTGCACTCTGGACTCCTCTTTCCCACAGAGTGGGGCCCCCCAGCTCTCTTCTGGCCCCCCAGACCGCTTAGACACCCTCTCGTCTCCTGGCAACCCCTCCAGAATTCTCCCTTCTTCCCCAGAGGCATTTCTGGACAGTGTAGATGCCTTAGCCCCTCTCTATTGTGCTCTGGACCCATCTTTGCCACAGAATGGGGCCCCCCAACTCTCTTCGAGCACCCCAGGCCCGTTTAGACACCCTGTAGTCTCCTCACAACCTCTCCAGATTTCTCCCTTCTTCCCCAGAGGCATTTCTTCACCGTGTAGATGCTTTAGCACCCCTCTAGTGCGCTCTGGACCCCTCTTTTCCACAGCATTGGGTCCTCTAGCTGTCTTCTGGCCCCCCAGGCCCCTTAGACACCCTGTAGTCTCCTCATAACCCCTCCAGATTTCTCCCTTCTTCCCCAGAGGCATTTCTGGACAGTGTAGATGCCTTAGCCCCCCTCTATTGTGCTCTGGACCCCTCTTTTCCACAGAGTGGGGCCCCCCAGCTCTCTTCGAGCACCCCAGGCCCGTTTAAACACCCTGTAGTCTCCTCACAACCCCTCCAGATTTCTCCCTTCTTCCCCAGAGGCATTTCTGGACCATGTAGACACTTTAGCACCCCTCTAGTGTGCTCTGGAGCCCTCTTTTCCACAGCATTGGGTCCTCTAGCTGTCTTCTGGCCCCCCAGGCCCCTTAGACACCCTCTAGTCTCCTCGCAACCCCTCCAGATTTCTCCCTTCTTCCCCAGAGGCATTTCTTGACAGTGTAGACCCGTTGTCACCCTTCTAATGCACTCTGGACCCCTCTTTTTCACAGAATGGGGCCGCCCAGCTCTCTTGTGGCCCCCGAGACCCCTTAGACACCCTCTAGTCTCCTCGCAACCCCTCCAGATTTCTCCCTTCTTCCCCAGAGGCATTTCTGGACAGTGTAGACGCCCTAGCACCCCTCTATTGTGCTCTGGACCTCTCTTTTCCACAGAATGGGGCCCCCCAGCTCTCTTCGAGCACCCCAGGCCCATTTAGACAGCCTCTCGTCTCCTGGCAACCCCTCCAGATTTCTCCCTTCTTCCCCAGAGGCATTTCTGGACCATGTAGATGCCTTAGCACCCCTCTAGTGCGCTCTGGACCCCTCTTTTCCACAGAATTGGGCCCCCCAGCTCTCTTCTGGCCCCCCAGGCCCCTTAGACACCCTCTCGTCTCCTGGCAACCCCTCCAGATTTCTCCCTTCTTCCCCAGAGGCATTTCTGGACAGTGTAGACCCGTTGTCACCCTTCTAATGCACTCTGGACCCCTCTTTTCCACAGCATTGGGTCCTCTAGCTGTCTTCTGGCCCCCCAGACCCCTTAGACAGCCTCTAGTCACCTGGCAACCCCTCCGGATTTCTCCCTTCTTCCCCAGAGGCATTTCTTGACAGTGTGGACACCTTAACACCCCTCTAGTGCGCTCTGGAGCCCTCTTTTCCCCAGAATGGGGACCCATCAGGTCTCTGTGGGCCCCCCAGGCCCCTTAGACACCCTCTAGTCTCCTTGCAACCCTTCTAGATTGCTCCCTTCTTCCCCAGAGGCATTTCTGGACCATGTAGATGCTTTAACACCCCTCTATTGTGCTCTGGACCCCTCTTTTCAACAGAATTGCACTCCCAGCTCTCCTGTGGCACCCCAGGCACCTTAGACGCCCTCTAGTCTCCTCGCAACCCCTCCAGATTCCTCCCTTCTTTCCCAGAAGCATTTCTTGACAGTGTAGAGGCCTTAGCACCCCTCTAGTGCACTCTGGACCCCTCTTTTCCACAGAATGGGCCCCCCCAGCTTTCTTCTCTCCACTGAGGCCCGTTTAGACAGCCGCTAGTCTCCTCGCCACCCCTCCAGATTTCTCCCTTCTTCCCCAGAGGCATTTCTGGACAGTGTAGACGCCTTAGCACCCCTCTATTGTGCTCTGGACCCCTCTTTTCCACAGAATGGGGCCCCCCAGCTCTCTTCGAGCACCCCAGGCCCGTTTAGACACCCTGTAGTCTCCTCACAACCCCTCCAGATTTCTCCCTTCTTCCCCAGAGGCATTTCTGGACCATGTAGACACTTTAGCACCCCTCTAGTGTGCTCTGGAGCCCTCTTTTCCACAGCATTGGGTCCTCTAGCTGTCTTCTGGCCCCCCAGGCCCCTTAGACACCCTCTAGTCTCCTCGCAACCCCTCCAGATTCCTCCCTTCTTCCCCAGAGGCATTTCTTGACAGTGTAGACGCCTTAGAAACCCTCTATTGTGCTCTGGACCCCTCTTTTCAACAGAATTGCGCTCCCAGCTCTCCTGTGGCACCCCAGGCACCTTAGACGCCCTCTAGTCTCCTCGCAACCCCTCCAGATTGCTCCCTTCTTCCCCAGAGGCATTTTTTGACAGTGTAGAGGCCTTAGCACCCCTCTAGTGCACTCTGGAGCCCTCTTTTCCACAGAATGCGCCCCCCCAGCTTTCTTCTCTCCACTGAGGCCCGTTTAGACAGCCGCTAGTCTCCTCGCCACCCCTCCAGATTGCTCCCTTCTTCCCCAGAGGCATTTCTTGACAGTGTAGATGCCTTAGTACTCCCCGGTGCACTCTGGACTCCTCTTTCCCACAGAGTGGGGCCCCCCAGCTCTCTTCTGGCCCCCCAGACCGCTTAGACACCCTCTCGTCTCCTGGCAACCCCTCCAGAATTCTCCCTTCTTCCCCAGAGGCATTTCTGGACAGTGTAGATGCCTTAGCCCCTCTCTATTGTGCTCTGGACCCATCTTTGCCACAGAATGGGGCCCCCCAACTCTCTTCGAGCACCCCAGGCCCGTTTAGACACCCTGTAGTCTCCTCACAACCTCTCCAGATTTCTCCCTTCTTCCCCAGAGGCATTTCTTCACCGTGTAGATGCTTTAGCACCCCTCTAGTGCGCTCTGGACCCCTCTTTTCCACAGCATTGGGTCCTCTAGCTGTCTTCTGGCCCCCCAGGCCCCTTAGACACCCTGTAGTCTCCTCATAACCCCTCCAGATTTCTCCCTTCTTCCCCAGAGGCATTTCTGGACAGTGTAGATGCCTTAGCCCCCCTCTATTGTGCTCTGGACCCCTCTTTTCCACAGAGTGGGGCCCCCCAGCTCTCTTCGAGCACCCCAGGCCCGTTTAAACACCCTGTAGTCTCCTCACAACCCCTCCACATTTCTCCCTTCTTCCCCAGAGGCATTTCTGGACCATGTAGACACTTTAGCACCCCTCTAGTGTGCTCTGGACCCCTCTTTTCCACAGCATTGGGTCCTCTAGCTGTCTTCTGGCCCCCCAGGCCCCTTAGACACCCTCTAGTCTCCTCGCAACCCCTCCAGATTTCTCCCTTCTTCCCCAGAGGCATTTCTGGACAGTGTGGACGCCTTAGCACCCCTCTTGTGTGCTCTGGACCCCTCTTTGCCACAGAATGGCCCCCCCCAGCTCTCTTCTGGCCCCCCAGGCCCCTTAGACACCCTCTAGTCTCCTCGCAACTCCTCCAGATTTCTCCCTTCTTTCCCAGAGGCATTTCTGGACAGTGTAGACGCCTTAGCACCCCTCTATTGTGCTCTGGACCCCTCTTTTCCACAGAAATGGGCCCCATCAGGTCTCTGTAGGCCCCCCAGACCCCTTAGACACCGTATAGTCTCCTCGCAACCCCTGCAGATTTCTCCCTTCTTCCCCAGAGGCATTTCTGGACAGTGTAGACGCCTTAGAAACCCTCTAGTGCGCTCTGGACACCTCTTTTCCACAGAATGGGCCCCCCAGCTCTCCTGTGGCACCCCAGGCACCTTAGACGCCCTCTAGTCTCCTCGCCACCCCTCCAGATTCCTCCCTTCTTCCCCAGAGGCATTTCTTGACAGTGTAGAGGCCTTAGCACCCCTCTATTGTGCTCTGGACCCCTCTTTTCCACAGAATGGGGCCCCCCAGCTCTCTTCGAGCACCCCAGGCCCGTTTAGACACCCTGTAGTCTCCTCACAACCCCTCCAGATTTCTCCCTTCTTCCCCAGAGGCATTTCTGGACCATGTAGATGCCTTAGCACCCCTCTAGTGCACTCTGGACCCCTCTTTTCCACAGAATGGGGCCCCCCAGCTCTCTTCTCTCCACTGAGGCCCATTTAGAGACCCTCTAGTGTCCTCGCAACCCCTCCAGATTTCTCCCTTCTTCCCCAGAGGCATTTCTTGACACTGTAGATGCCTTAGTACTCCCCGGTGCACTCTGGACTCCTCTTTCCCACAGAGTGGGGCCCCCCAGCTCTCTTCTGGCCCCCCAGACCGCTTAGACACCCTCTCGTCTCCTGGCAACCCCTCCAGAATTCTCCCTTCTTCCCCAGAGGCATTTCTGGACAGTGTAGATGCTTTAGCACCCCTCTAGTGCGCTCTGGACCCCTCTTTTCCACAGCATTGGGTCCTCTAGCTGTCTTCTGGCCCCCCAGGCCCCTTAGACACCCTGTAGTCTCCTCATAACCCCTCCAGATTTCTCCCTTCTTCCCCAGAGGCATTTTTGGACCATGTAGACACCTTAGCACCCCTCTAGTGTGCTCTGGACCCCTCTTCTCCACAGCATTGGGTCCTCTTGCTGTCTTCTGGCCCCCCAGTCCCCTTAGACACCCTCTAGTCTCCTCGCAACTCCTCCAGATTTCTCCCTTCTTTCCCAGAGGCATTTCTGGACAGTGTAGATGCCTTAGCACCCCTCTATTGTGCTCTGGACCCCTCTTTTCAACAGAATGGCTCCCCCAGCTCTCTTCTGGCCCCCCAGGCCCCTTAGACACCCTCTCGTCTTCTGGCAACCCCTCCAGATTTCTCCCTTCTTTCCCAGAGGCATTTCTGGACAGTGTAGACCCGTTGTCACCCCTCTAGTGCACTCTGGACCCCTCTTCTCCACAGAGTGGGCCCCCCAGCTCTCTTGTGGCCCCCGAGACCCCTTAGACACCCTCTAGTCTCCTTGCAACCCCTCCAGATTTCTCCCTTCTTCCCCAGAGGCATTTCTGGACAGTGTAGACGCCTTAGCACCCCTCTATTGTGCTCTGGACCCCTCTTTTCCACAGAATGGGGCCCCCCAGCTCTCTTCGAGCACCCCAGGCCCGTTTAGGCACCCTGTAGTCTCCTCACAACCCCTCCAGATTTCTCTGTTCTTCCCCAGAGGCATTTCTGGACCATGTAGACACTTTAGCACCCCTCTAGTGTGCTCTGGACCCCTCTTTTCCACAGCATTGGGTCCTCTAGCTGTCTTCTGGCCCCCCAGGCCCCTTAGACACCCTCTAGTCTCCTCACAACTCCTCCAGATTTCTCTCTTCTTCCCCAGAGGCATTTCTTGACAGTGTGGACACCTTAGCACCCCTCTAGTGCGCTCTGGAGCCCTCTTTTCCACAGAAATGGGCCCCATCAGGTCTCTGTGGGCCCCCCGAGACCCCTTAGACACCCTCTCGTCTCCTCGCAACCCCTCCAGATTGCTCCCTTCTTCCCCAGAGGCATTTCTGGACCATGTAGATGCTTTAGCACCCCTCTAGTGCACTCTGGACCCCTCTTTTACACAGAATGGGCCCCCCCAGCTCTCTTCTGGCCCCCCAGGCCCCTTAGACACCCTCTAGTCTCCTGGCAACCCCTCCAGATTTCTCCCTTCATCCCCAGAGCCATTTCTGGACAGTGTAGACGCCTTAGAAACCCTTCAGTGCGCTCTGGACCCCTCTTTTCAACAGAATTGTGCCCCCAGCTCTTTTCTGGCCCCCCAGACCCCTTAGAAACCCTCTGTAGTCTGCTCGCAACCCCTCCAGTTTTCTCCCTTCTTTCCCAGAGGCATTTCTTGACAGTGTAGAGGCCTTAGCACCCCTCTAGTGCACTCTGGACCCCTCTTTTCCACAGAATGGGCCCCCCCAGCTTTCTTCTCTCCACTGAGGCCCATTTAGACACCCTCTAGTGTCCTTACAACCCCTCCAGATTTCTCCCTTCTTCCCCAGAGGCATTTCTGGACCGTGTAGATGCCTTAGTACTCCCCGGTGCACTCTGGACTCCTCTTTCCCACAGAGTGGGGCCCCCCAGCTCTCTTCTGGCCCCCCAGACCCCTTAGACACCGTATAGTCTCCTCGCAACCCCTCCAGATTTCTCCCTTCTTCCCCAGAGGCATTTCTGGACCATGTAGACACTTTAGCACCCCTCTAGTGTGCTCTGGACCCCTCTTTTCCACAGCATTGGGTCCTCTAGCTGTCTTCTGGCCCCCCAGGCCCCTTAGACACCCTCTAGTCTCCTCGCAACCCCTCCAGATTTCTCCCTTCTTTCCCAGAGGCATTTCTGGACAGTGTGGACGCCTTAGCACCCCTCTTGTGTGCTCTGGACCCCTCTTTGCCACAGAATGGCCCCCCCCAGCTCTATTCTAGCCCCCCAGACCCCTTAGACGCCCTCTAGTCTCCTCGCAACCCCTGCAGATTTCTCCCTTCTTCCCCAGAGGCATTTCTTGATAGTGTAGATGGCTTAGCACCCCTCTATTGTGCTCTGGACCCCTCTTTTCCACAGAATGGGGTCCCCCAGCTCTCTTCGAGTACCCCAGGCTCCTTAGACACTCTCTAGTGTCCTGGCAACCCCTCCAGATTTCTCCCTTCTTTCCCAGAGGCATTTCTGGACCATGTAGACGCCTTAGCACCCCTCTAGTGCGCCCTGGAGCCCTCTTTTACACAGAATGCGCCCCCCCAGCTCTCTTGTGGCCCCCCAGACCCCTTAGACACCGTATAGTCTCCTCGCAACCCCTGCAGATTTCTCCCTTCTTCCCCAGAGTCATTTCTGGACAGTGTGGACACCTTAACACCCTTCTATTGTGCTCTGGACTCCTCTTTTACACAGAATGGGGCCCCCCAGCTCTCTTCTCTCCACTGAGGCCCATTTAGAGACCCTCTAGTCTCCTCGCAACCCCTCCAGATTTCTCCCTTCTTCCCCAGAGGCATTTCTTGACAGTGTAGACGCCTTAGAAACCCTCTAGTGCGCTCTGGACACCTCTTTTCCACAGAATTGGCCCCCCAGCTCTCCTGTGGCACCCCAGGCACCTTAGACGCCCTCTAGTCTCCTCGCCACCCCTCCAGATTCCTCCCTTCTTCCCCAGAGGCATTTCTGGACAGTGTAGACGCCTTAGCACCCCTCTATTGTGCTCTGGACCCCTCTTTTCCACAGAATGGGGCCCCCCAGCTCTCTTCGAGCACCCCAGGCCCGTTTAGACACCCTGTAGTCTCCTCACAACCCCTCCAGATTTCTCCCTTCTTCCCCAGAGGCATTTCTGGACCATGTAGATGCCTTAGCACCCCTCTAGTGCACTCTGGACCCCTCTTTTCCACAGAATGGGGCCCCCCAGCTCTCTTCTCTCCACTGAGGCCCATTTAGAGACCCTCTAGTGTCCTCGCAACCCCTCCAGATTTCTCCCTTCTTCCCCAGAGGCATTTCTTGACAGTGTAGATGCCTTAGTACTCCCCGGTGCACTCTGGACTCCTCTTTCCCACAGAGTGGGGCCCCCCAGCTCTCTTCTGGCCCCCCAGACCGCTTAGACACCCTCTCGTCTCCTGGCAACCCCTCCAGAATTCTCCCTTCTTCCCCAGAGGCATTTCTGGACAGTGTAGATGCCTTAGCCCCTCTCTATTGTGCTCTGGACCCATCTTTGCCACAGAATGGGGCCCCCCAACTCTCTTCGAGCACCCCAGGCCCGTTTAGACACCCTGTAGTCTCCTCACAACCTCTCCAGATTTCTCCCTTCTTCCCCAGAGGCATTTCTTGACCGTGTAGATGCTTTAGCACCCCTCTAGTGCGCTCTGGACCCCTCTTCTCCACAGCATTGGGTCCTCTAGCTGTCTTCTGGCCCCCCAGTCCCCTTAGACACCCTCTAGTCTCCTCGCAACTCCTCCAGATTTCTCCCTTCTTTCCCAGAGGCATTTCTGGACAGTGTAGACGCCTTAGCACCCCTCTATTGTGCTCTGGACCCCTCTTTTCAACAGAATGGCCCCCCCAGCTCTCTTCTGGCCCCCCAGGCCCCTTAGACACCCTCTCGTCTTCTGGCAACCCCTCCAGATTTCTCCCTTCTTCCCCAGAGGCATTTCTGGACAGTGTAGACCCGTTGTCACCCCTCTAGTGCACTCTGGACCCCTCTTCTCCACAGAGTGGGCCCCCCAGCTCTCTTGTGGCCCCCGAGACCCCTTAGACACCCTCTAGTCTCCTCACAACCCCTCCAGATTTCTCCCTTCTTCCCCAGAGGCATTTCTGGACAGTGTAGACGCCTTAGCACCCCTCTATTGTGCTCTGGACCCCTCTTTTCCACAGAATGGGGCCCCCCAGCTCTCTTCGAGCACCCCAGGCCCGTTTAGGCACCCTGTAGTCTCCTCACAACCCCTCCAGATTTCTCTGTTCTTCCCCAGAGGCATTTCTGGACCATGTAGACACTTTAGCACCCCTCTAGTGCGCTCTGGAGCCCTCTTTTCCACAGAAATGGGCCCCATCAGGTCTCTGTGGGCCCCCCGAGACCCCTTAGACACCCTCTCGTCTCCTCGCAACCCCTCCAGATTGCTCCCTTCTTCTCCAGAGCCATTTCTGGACAGTGTAGACGCCTTAGAAACCCTTCAGTGCGCTCTGGACCCCTCTTTTCAACAGAATTGCGCCCCCAGCTCTTTTCTGGCCCCCCAGACCCCTTAGAAACCCTCTGTAGTCTGCTCGCAACCCCTCCAGTTTTCTCCCTTCTTTCCCAGAGGCATTTCTTGACAGTGTAGAGGCCTTAGCACCCCTCTAGTGCACTCTGGACCCCTCTTTTCCACAGAATGGGCCCCCCCAGCTTTCTTCTCTCCACTGAGGCCCATTTAGACACCCTCTAGTGTCCTTACAACCCCTCCAGATTTCTCCCTTCTTCCCCAGAGGCATTTCTGGACCGTGTAGATGCCTTAGTACTCCCCGGTGCACTCTGGACCCCTCTTCTCCACAGAGTGGGCCCCCCAGCTCTCTTGTGGCCCCCGAGACCCCTTAGACACCCTCTAGTCTCCTCACAACCCCTCCAGATTTCTCCCTTCTTCCCCAGAGGCATTTCTGGACAGTGTAGACGCCCTAGCACCCCTCTATTGTGCTCTGGACCTCTCTTTTCCACAGAATGGGGCCCCCCAGCTCTCTTCGAGCACCCCAGGCCCATTTAGACAGCCTCTCGTCTCCTGGCAACCCCTCCAGATTTCTCCCTTCTTCCCCAGAGGCATTTCTGGACCATGTAGATGCCTTAGCACCCCTCTAGTGCGCTCTGGACCCCTCTTTTCCACAGAATTGGGCCCCCCAGCTCTCTTCTGGCCCCCCAGGCCCCTTAGACACCCTCTCGTCTCCTGGCAACCCCTCCAGATTTCTCCCTTCTTCCCCAGAGGCATTTCTGGACAGTGTAGACCCGTTGTCACCCTTCTAATGCACTCTGGACCCCTCTTTTCCACAGCATTGGGTCCTCTAGCTGTCTTCTGGCCCCCCAGACCCCTTAGACAGCCTCTAGTCACCTGGCAACCCCTCCGGATTTCTCCCTTCTTCCCCAGAGGCATTTCTTGACAGTGTGGACACCTTAACACCCCTCTAGTGCGCTCTGGAGCCCTCTTTTCCCCAGAATGGGGCCCCATCAGGTCTCTGTGGGCCCCCCAGGCCCCTTAGACACCCTCTAGTCTCCTTGCAACCCTTCTAGATTGCTCCCTTCTTCCCCAGAGGCATTTCTGGACCATGTAGATGCTTTAACACCCCTCTATTGTGCTCTGGACCCCTCTTTTCAACAGAATTGCACTCCCAGCTCTCCTGTGGCACCCCAGGCACCTTAGACGCCCTCTAGTCTCCTCGCAACCCCTCCAGATTCCTCCCTTCTTTCCCAGAAGCATTTCTTGACAGTGTAGAGGCCTTAGCACCCCTCTAGTGCACTCTGGACCCCTCTTTTCCACAGAATGGGCCCCCCCAGCTTTCTTCTCTCCACTGAGGCCCGTTTAGACAGCCGCTAGTCTCCTCGCCACCCCTCCAGATTTCTCCCTTCTTCCCCAGAGGCATTTCTGGACAGTGTAGACGCCTTAGCACCCCTCTATTGTGCTCTGGACCCCTCTTTTCCACAGAATGGGGCCCCCCAGCTCTCTTCGAGCACCCCAGGCCCGTTTAGACACCCTGTAGTCTCCTTACAACCCCTCCAGATTTCTCCCTTCTTCCCCAGAGGCATTTCTGGACCATGTAGACACTTTAGCACCCCTCTAGTGTGCTCTGGAGCCCTCTTTTCCACAGCATTGGGTCCTCTAGCTGTCTTCTGGCCCCCCAGGCCCCTTAGACACCCTCTAGTCTCCTCGCAACCCCTCCAGATTCCTCCCTTCTTCCCCAGAGGCATTTCTTGACAGTGTAGACGCCTTAGAAACCCTCTATTGTGCTCTGGACCCCTCTTTTCAACAGAATTGCGCTCCCAGCTCTCCTGTGGCACCCCAGGCACCTTAGACGCCCTCTAGTCTCCTCGCAACCCCTCCAGATTGCTCCCTTCTTCCCCAGAGGCATTTTTTGACAGTGTAGAGGCCTTAGCACCCCTCTAGTGCACTCTGGAGCCCTCTTTTCCACAGAATGCGCCCCCCCAGCTTTCTTCTCTCCACTGAGGCCCGTTTAGACAGCCGCTAGTCTCCTCGCCACCCCTCCAGATTGCTCCCTTCTTCCCCAGAGGCATTTCTTGACAGTGTAGATGCCTTAGTACTCCCCGGTGCACTCTGGACTCCTCTTTCCCACAGAGTGGGGCCCCCCAGCTCTCTTCTGGCCCCCCAGACCGCTTAGACACCCTCTCGTCTCCTGGCAACCCCTCCAGAATTCTCCCTTCTTCCCCAGAGGCATTTCTGGACAGTGTAGATGCCTTAGCCCCTCTCTATTGTGCTCTGGACCCATCTTTGCCACAGAATGGGGCCCCCCAACTCTCTTCGAGCACCCCAGGCCCGTTTAGACACCCTGTAGTCTCCTCACAACCTCTCCAGATTTCTCCCTTCTTCCCCAGAGGCATTTCTTCACCGTGTAGATGCTTTAGCACCCCTCTAGTGCGCTCTGGACCCCTCTTTTCCACAGCATTGGGTCCTCTAGCTGTCTTCTGGCCCCCCAGGCCCCTTAGACACCCTGTAGTCTCCTCATAACCCCTCCAGATTTCTCCCTTCTTCCCCAGAGGCATTTCTGGACAGTGTAGATGCCTTAGCCCCCCTCTATTGTGCTCTGGACCCCTCTTTTCCACAGAGTGGGGCCCCCCAGCTCTCTTCGAGCACCCCAGGCCCGTTTAAACACCCTGTAGTCTCCTCACAACCCCTCCACATTTCTCCCTTCTTCCCCAGAGGCATTTCTGGACCATGTAGACACTTTAGCACCCCTCTAGTGTGCTCTGGACCCCTCTTTTCCACAGCATTGGGTCCTCTAGCTGTCTTCTGGCCCCCCAGGCCCCTTAGACACCCTCTAGTCTCCTCGCAACCCCTCCAGATTTCTCCCTTCTTCCCCAGAGGCATTTCTGGACAGTGTGGACGCCTTAGCACCCCTCTTGTGTGCTCTGGACCCCTCTTTGCCACAGAATGGCCCCCCCCAGCTCTCTTCTGGCCCCCCAGGCCCCTTAGACACCCTCTAGTCTCCTCGCAACTCCTCCAGATTTCTCCCTTCTTTCCCAGAGGCATTTCTGGACAGTGTAGACGCCTTAGCACCCCTCTATTGTGCTCTGGACCCCTCTTTTCCACAGAAATGGGCCCCATCAGGTCTCTGTAGGCCCCCCAGACCCCTTAGACACCGTATAGTCTCCTCGCAACCCCTCCAGATTCCTCCCTTCTTCCCCAGAGGCATTTCTTGACAGTGTAGACGCCTTAGAAACCCTCTATTGTGCTCTGGACCCCTCTTTTCAACAGAATTGCGCTCCCAGCTCTCCTGTGGCACCCCAGGCACCTTAGACGCCCTCTAGTCTCCTCGCAACCCCTCCAGATTGCTCCCTTCTTCCCCAGAGGCATTTTTTGACAGTGTAGAGGCCTTAGCACCCCTCTAGTGCACTCTGGAGCCCTCTTTTCCACAGAATGCGCCCCCCCAGCTTTCTTCTCTCCACTGAGGCCCGTTTAGACAGCCGCTAGTCTCCTCGCCACCCCTCCAGATTGCTCCCTTCTTCCCCAGAGGCATTTCTTGACAGTGTAGATGCCTTAGTACTCCCCGGTGCACTCTGGACTCCTCTTTCCCACAGAGTGGGGCCCCCCAGCTCTCTTCTGGCCCCCCAGACCGCTTAGACACCCTCTCGTCTCCTGGCAACCCCTCCAGAATTCTCCCTTCTTCCCCAGAGGCATTTCTGGACAGTGTAGATGCCTTAGCCCCTCTCTATTGTGCTCTGGACCCATCTTTGCCACAGAATGGGGCCCCCCAACTCTCTTCGAGCACCCCAGGCCCGTTTAGACACCCTGTAGTCTCCTCACAACCTCTCCAGATTTCTCCCTTCTTCCCCAGAGGCATTTCTTCACCGTGTAGATGCTTTAGCACCCCTCTAGTGCGCTCTGGACCCCTCTTTTCCACAGCATTGGGTCCTCTAGCTGTCTTCTGGCCCCCCAGGCCCCTTAGACACCCTGTAGTCTCCTCATAACCCCTCCAGATTTCTCCCTTCTTCCCCAGAGGCATTTCTGGACAGTGTAGATGCCTTAGCCCCCCTCTATTGTGCTCTGGACCCCTCTTTTCCACAGAGTGGGGCCCCCCAGCTCTCTTCGAGCACCCCAGGCCCGTTTAAACACCCTGTAGTCTCCTCACAACCCCTCCACATTTCTCCCTTCTTCCCCAGAGGCATTTCTGGACCATGTAGACACTTTAGCACCCCTCTAGTGTGCTCTGGACCCCTCTTTTCCACAGCATTGGGTCCTCTAGCTGTCTTCTGGCCCCCCAGGCCCCTTAGACACCCTCTAGTCTCCTCGCAACCCCTCCAGATTTCTCCCTTCTTCCCCAGAGGCATTTCTGGACAGTGTGGACGCCTTAGCACCCCTCTTGTGTGCTCTGGACCCCTCTTTGCCACAGAATGGCCCCCCCCAGCTCTCTTCTGGCCCCCCAGGCCCCTTAGACACCCTCTAGTCTCCTCGCAACTCCTCCAGATTTCTCCCTTCTTTCCCAGAGGCATTTCTGGACAGTGTAGACGCCTTAGCACCCCTCTATTGTGCTCTGGACCCCTCTTTTCCACAGAAATGGGCCCCATCAGGTCTCTGTAGGCCCCCCAGACCCCTTAGACACCGTATAGTCTCCTCGCAACCCCTGCAGATTTCTCCCTTCTTCCCCAGAGGCATTTCTGGACAGTGTAGACGCCTTAGAAACCCTCTAGTGCGCTCTGGACACCTCTTTTCCACAGAATGGGCCCCCCAGCTCTCCTGTGGCACCCCAGGCACCTTAGACGCCCTCTAGTCTCCTCGCCACCCCTCCAGATTCCTCCCTTCTTCCCCAGAGGCATTTCTTGACAGTGTAGAGGCCTTAGCACCCCTCTATTGTGCTCTGGACCCCTCTTTTCCACAGAATGGGGCCCCCCAGCTCTCTTCGAGCACCCCAGGCCCG
This sequence comes from Dromaius novaehollandiae, assembly GCF_036370855.1. Classification (NCBI taxonomy): domain Eukaryota; kingdom Metazoa; phylum Chordata; class Aves; order Casuariiformes; family Dromaiidae; genus Dromaius; species Dromaius novaehollandiae. The sequence goes on from NW_026991510.1 coordinate 180,234, forward strand.
TTTAGACACCCTGTAGTCTCCTCACAACCCCTCTAGATTTCTCCCTTCTTCCCCAGAGGCATTTCTGGACCATGTAGATGCCTTAGCACCCCTCTAGTGCACTCTGGACCCCTCTTTTCCACAGAATGGGGCCCCCCAGCTCTCTTCTCTCCACTGAGGCCCATTTAGAGACCCTCTAGTGTCCTCGCAACCCCTCCAGATTTCTCCCTTCTTCCCCAGAGCCATTTCTTGACACTGTAGATGCCTTAGTACTCCCCGGTGCACTCTGGACTCCTCTTTCCCACAGAGTGGGGCCCCCCAGCTCTCTTCTGGCCCCCCAGACCGCTTAGACACCCTCTCGTCTCCTGGCAACCGCTCCAGAATTCTCCCTTCTTCCCCAGAGGCATTTCTGGACAGTGTAGATGCTTTAGCACCCCTCTAGTGCGCTCTGGACCCCTCTTTTCCACAGCATTGGGTCCTCTAGCTGTCTTCTGGCCCCCCAGGCCCCTTAGACACCCTGTAGTCTCCTCATAACCCCTCCAGATTTCTCCCTTCTTCCCCAGAGGCATTTTTGGACCATGTAGACACCTTAGCACCCCTCTAGTGTGCTCTGGACCCCTCTTCTCCACAGCATTGGGTCCTCTTGCTGTCTTCTGGCCCCCCAGTCCCCTTAGACACCCTCTAGTCTCCTCGCAACTCCTCCAGATTTCTCCCTTCTTTCCCAGAGGCATTTCTGGACAGTGTAGATGCCTTAGCACCCCTCTATTGTGCTCTGGAGCCCTCTTTTCAACAGAATGGCCCCCCCAGCTCTCTTCTGGCCCCCCAGGCCCCTTAGACACCCTCTCGTCTTCTGGCAACCCCTCCAGATTTCTCCCTTCTTCCCCAGAGGCATTTCTGGACAGTGTAGACCCGTTGTCACCCCTCTAGTGCACTCTGGACCCCTCTTCTCCACAGAGTGGGCCCCCCAGCTCTCTTGTGGCCCCCGAGACCCCTTAGACACCCTCTAGTCTCCTTGCAACCCCTCCAGATTTCTCCCTTCTTCCCCAGAGGCATTTCTGGACAGTGTAGACGCCTTAGCACCCCTCTATTGTGCTCTGGACCCCTCTTTTCCACAGAATGGGGCCCCCCAGCTCTCTTCGAGCACCCCAGGCCCGTTTAGGCACCCTGTAGTCTCCTCACAACCCCTCCAGATTTCTCTGTTCTTCCCCAGAGGCATTTCTGGACCATGTAGACACTTTAGCACCCCTCTAGTGTGCTCTGGACCCCTCTTTTCCACAGCATTGGGTCCTCTAGCTGTCTTCTGGCCCCCCAGGCCCCTTAGACACCCTCTAGTCTCCTCACAACTCCTCCAGATTTCTCTCTTCTTCCCCAGAGGCATTTCTTGACAGTGTGGACACCTTAGCACCCCTCTAGTGCGCTCTGGAGCCCTCTTTTCCACAGAAATGGGCCCCATCAGGTCTCTGTGGGCCCCCCGAGACCCCTTAGACACCCTCTCGTCTCCTCGCAACCCCTCCAGATTGCTCCCTTCTTCCCCAGAGTCATTTCTGGACCATGTAGATGCTTTAGCACCCCTCTAGTGCACTCTGGACCCCTCTTTTACACAGAATGGGCCCCCCCAGCTCTCTTCTGGCCCCCCAGGCCCCTTAGACACCCTCTAGTCTCCTGGCAACCCCTCCAGATTTCTCCCTTCATCCCCAGAGCCATTTCTGGACAGTGTAGACGCCTTAGAAACCCTTCAGTGCGCTCTGGACCCCTCTTTTCAACAGAATTGCGCCCCCAGCTCTTTTCTGGCCCCCCAGACCCCTTAGAAACCCTCTGTAGTCTGCTCGCAACCCCTCCAGTTTTCTCCCTTCTTTCCCGGAGGCATTTCTTGACAGTGTAGAGGCCTTAGCACCCCTCTAGTGCACTCTGGACCCCTCTTTTCCACAGAATGGGCCCCCCCAGCTTTCTTCTCTCCACTGAGGCCCATTTAGACACCCTCTAGTGTCCTTACAACCCCTCCAGATTTCTCCCTTCTTCCCCAGAGGCATTTCTGGACCGTGTAGATGCCTTAGTACTCCCCGGTGCACTCTGGACTCCTCTTTCCCACAGAGTGGGGCCCCCCAGCTCTCTTCTGGCCCCCCAGACCCCTTAGACACCGTATAGTCTCCTCGCAACCCCTCCAGATTTCTCCCTTCTTCCCCAGAGGCATTTCTTGACAGTGTAGAGCCGTTGTCACCCTTCTAATGCACTCTGGACCCCTCTTTTTCACAGAATGGGGCCGCCCAGCTCTCTTGTGGCCCCCGAGACCCCTTAGACACCCTCTAGTCTCCTCGCAACCCCTCCAGATTTCTCCCTTCTTCCCCAGAGGCATTTCTGGACAGTGTAGACGCCTTAGCACCCCTCTATTGTGCTCTGGACCTCTCTTTTCCACAGAGTGGGGCCCCCCAGCTCTCTTCGAGCACCCCAGGCCCATTTAGACAGCCTCTCGTCTCCTGGCAACCCCTCCAGATTTCTCCCTTCTTCCCCAGAGGCATTTCTGGACCATGTAGATGCCTTAGCACCCCTCTAGTGCGCTCTGGACCCCTCTTTTCCACAGAATTGGGCCCCCCAGCTCTCTTCTGGCCCCCCAGGCCCCTTAGACACCCTCTCGTCTCCTGGCAACCCCTCCAGATTTCTCCCTTCTTCCCCAGAGGCATTTCTGGACAGTGTAGACCCGTTGTCACCCTTCTAATGCACTCTGGAGCCCTCTTTTCCACAGCATTGGGTCCTCTAGCTGTCTTCTGGCCCCCCAGACCCCTTAGACAGCCTCTAGTCACCTGGCAACCCCTCCAGATTTCTCCCTTCTTCCCCAGAGGCATTTCTTGACAGTGTGGACACCTTAACACCCCTCTAGTGCGCTCTGGAGCCCTCTTTTCCCCAGAATGGGGACCCATCAGGTCTCTGTGGGCCCCCCAGGCCCCTTAGACACCCTCTAGTCTCCTTGCAATCCTTCTAGATTGCTCCCTTCTTCCCCAGAGGCATTTCTGGACCATGTAGATGCTTTAACACCCCTCTATTGTGCTCTGGACCCCTCTTTTCAACAGAATTGCGCTCCCAGCTCTCCTGTGGCACCCCAGGCACCTTAGACGCCCTCTAGTCTCCTCGCAACCCCTCCAGATTGCTCCCTTCTTCCCCAGAGGCATTTCTTGACAGTGTAGAGGCCTTAGCACCCCTCTAGTGCACTCTGGAGCCCTCTTTTCCACAGAATGGGCCCCCCCAGCTTTCTTCTCTCCACTGAGGCCCGTTTAGACAGCCGCTAGTCTCCTCGCCACCCCTCCAGATTTCTCCCTTCTTCCCCAGAGGCATTTCTTGACAGTGTAGATGCCTTAGTACTCCCCGGTGCACTCTGGACTCCTCTTTCCCACAGAGTGGGGCCCCCCAGCTCTCTTCTGGCCCCCCAGACCGCTTAGACGCCCTCTCGTCTCCTGGCAACTCCTCCAGAATTCTCCCTTCTTCCCCAGAGGCATTTCTGGACAGTGTAGATGCCTTAGCCCCTCTCTATTGTGCTCTGGACCCATCTTTGCCACAGAATGGGGCCCCCCAACTCTCTTCGAGCACCCCAGGCCCGTTTAGACACCCTGTAGTCTCCTCACAACCTCTCCAGATTTCTCCCTTCTTCCCCAGAGGCATTTCTTCACCGTGTAGACGCCTTAGCACCCCTCTAGTGCACTCTGGACCCCTCTTTTCAACAGAATTGCGCCCCCAGCTCTCTTCTGGCCCCCAGACCGCTTAGAAACCCTCTGTAGTCTGCTCGCAACCCCTCCAGATTTCTCCCTTCTTCCCTAGACGCATTTCTTGACAGTGTAGAGGCCTTAGCACCCCTCTAATGCGCTCTGGACCCCTCTTTTCCACAGAACTGGCCCCCCAGCTCTCCTGTGGCACCCCAGGCACCTTAGACGCCCTCTAGTCTCCTGGCAACCCCTCCAGATTTCTTCCTTCTTCCCCAGAGACATTTCTTGACAGTGTACAAACGTTAGCACCCCTCTTGTGCGCTCTGGAGCCCTCTTTTCCACAGAATGGGCCCCCCCAGCTTTCTTCTCTCCACTGAGGCCCGTTTAGACAGCCGCTAGTCTCCTCGCCACCCCTCCAGATTGCTCCCTTCTTCCCCAGAGGCATTTCTGGACAGTGTAGACGCCTTAGCACCCCTCTATTGTGCTCTGGACCCCTCTTTTCCACAGAATGGGGCCCCCCGAGCTCTCTTCAAGCACCCCAGGCCCGTTTAGACACCCTGTAGTCTCCTCACAACCCCTCCAGATTTCTCCCTTCTTCCCCAGAGGCATTTCTGGACCATGTAGATGCCTTAGCACCCCTCTAGTGCACTCTGGACCCCTCTTTTCCACAGAATGGGGCCCCCCAGCTCTCTTCTCTCCACTGAGGCCCATTTAGAGACCCTCTAGTGTCCTCGCAACCCCTCCAGATTTCTCCCTTCTTCCCCAGAGGCATTTCTTGACAGTGTAGATGCCTTAGTACTCCCCGGTGCACTCTGGACTCCTCTTTCCCACAGAGTGGGGCCCCCCAGCTCTCTTCTGGCCCCCCAGACCGCTTAGACACCCTCTCGTCTCCTGGCAACCCCTCCAGAATTCTCCCTTCTTCCCCAGAGGCATTTCTGGACCATGTAGATGCCTTAGCCCCTCTCTATTGTGCTCTGGACCCATCTTTGCCACAGAGTGGGGCCCCCCAGCTCTCTTCGAGCACCCCAGGCCCATTTAGATACCCTGTAGTCTCCTCACAACCCCTCCAGATTTCTCCCTTCTTCCCCAGAGGCATTTCTGGACCATGTAGACACCTTAGCACCCCTCTAGTGTGCTCTGGACCCCTCTTTTCCACAGCATTGGGTCCTCTAGCTGTCTTCTGGCCCCCCAGGCCCCTTAGACACCCTCTAGTCTCCTCGCAACTCCTCCAGATTTCTCCCTTCTTCCCCAGAGGCATTTCTGGACAGTGTAGAGGCCTTAGCTCCCCTCTAGTGCGCTCTGGAGCCCTCTTTTCCCCAGAAATGGGCCCCATCAGGTCTCTGTGGGCCCCCCAGACCCCTTAGACACCCTCTAGTCTCCTCGCAACCCTTCCAGATTGCTTCCTTCTTCCCCAGAGGCATTTCTTGACAGTGTAGACGCCTTAGCACCCCTCTAGTGCGCTCTGGACCCCTCTTTTCAACAGAATTGCGCCCCCAGCTCTCTTCTGGCCCCCCAGGCCCCTTAGACACCCTCTCGTCTCCTGGCAACCCCTCCAGATTTCTCCCTTCATCCCCAGAGGCATTTCTTGACAGTGTAGACGCCTTAGCACCCCTCTATTGTGCTCTGGACCCCTCTTTTCAACAGAATTGCGCCCCCAGCTCTCTTCTGGCCCCCAGACCCCTTAGAAACCCTCTGTAGTCTGCTCGCAACCCCTCCAGATTTCTCCCTTCTTCCCCAGAGGCATTTCTTGACAGTGTAGAGGCCTTAGCACCCCGCTAGTGCACTCTGGACCCCTCTTTTCCACAGAATTGGCCCCCCAGCCCTCCTGTGGCAGCCCAGGCACCTTAGACGCCCTCTAGTCTCCTCGCAACCCCTCCAGATTTCTTCCTTCTTCCCCAGAGACATTTCTTGACCGTGTAGACGCCTTAGCACCCCTCTAGTGCGCTCTGGACCCCTCTTTGCCACAGAAATGGGGCCCCCGAGCTCTCTTCGAGCACCCCAGGCCCGTTTAGACACCCTCTGTAGTCTCCTCGCAACCCCTCCAGATTTCTCCCTTCTTCCCCAGAGGCATTTCTGGACCATGTAGACACCTTAGCACCCCTCTAGTGCGCTCTGGACCCCTTTTTTCCACAGAATTGGGCCCCCCAGCTCTCTTCTGGCCCCCCAGGCCCCTTAGACACCCTCTCGTCTCCTGGCAACCCCTCCAGATTTCTCCCTTCTTCCCCAGAGGCATTTCTTGACAGTGTAGACCCGTTGTCACCCTTCTAATGCGCTCTGGAGCCCTCTTTTCCACAGAATGGGGCCCCCCAGCTCTCTTCGAGCACCCCAGGCCCATTTAGACACCCTCTGTAGTCTCCTCGCAACCCTTCCAGATTGCTCCCTTCTTCCCCAGAGGCATTTCTTGACAGTGTAGACGCCTTAGCACCCCTCTATTGTGCTCTGGACCCCTCTTTTCCACAGAATTGGGCCGCCCAGCTCTCTTCTGGCCCCCCAGGCTCCTTAGATACCCTCTCATCTCCTAGCAACCCCTCCAGATTTCTCCCTTCCTCCCCAGAGGCATTCCTTAACCGTGTAGACGCCTTGGCACCCCTCTAGTGCACTCTGAAGCCCTACTTTGTACAGAATTGGGCCCCCCAGCTGTTTTCTGGTCCCCCAGGCCCTCTAGACACCCTCTAGTCTTCTCGCAACCCCTCCAGATTGCTCCCTTCTTCCCCAGAGGCATTTCTGGACCATGTAGATGCCTTAGCACCCCTCCAGTAAGCTCTGGAGCCCTCTTTTCCCCAGAAATGGGCCCCATCAGGTCTCTGTGGGCCCCCCAGACCCCTTAGACACCCTCTAGTCTCCTCGCAACCCTTCCAGATTGCTTCCTTCTTCCCCAGAGGCATTTCTTGACAGTGTAGACGCCTTAGCACCCCTCTAGTGCGCTCTGGACCCCTCTTTTCAACAGAATTGCGCCCCCAGCTCTCTTCTGGCCCCCCAGGCCCCTTAGACACCCTCTAGTCTCCTCGCAACCCCTCCAGATTTCTCCCTTCATCCCCAGAGCCATTTCTTGACAGTGTAGACGCCTTAGCACCCCTCTATTGTGCTCTGGACCCCTCTTTTCAACAGAATTGCGCCCCCAGCTCTCTTCTGGCCCCCAGACCCCTTAGAAACCCTCTGTAGTCTGCTCGCAACCCCTCCAGATTTCTCCCTTCTTCCCCAGAGGCATTTCTTGACAGTGTAGAGGCCTTAGCACCCCGCTAGTGCACTCTGGACCCCTCTTTTCCACAGAATTGGCCCCCCAGCCCTCCTGTGGCAGCCCAGGCACCTTAGACGCCCTCTAGTCTCCTCGCAACCCCTCCAGATTTCTTCCTTCTTCCCCAGAGACATTTCTTGACCGTGTAGACGCCTTAGCACCCCTCTAGTGCGCTCTGGACCCCTCTTTGCCACAGAAATGGGGCCCCCGAGCTCTCTTCGAGCACCCCAGGCCCGTTTAGACACCCTCTGTAGTCTCCTCGCAACCCCTCCAGATTTCTCCCTTCTTCCCCAGAGGCATTTCTGGACCATGTAGATGCCTTAGCACCCCTCTAGTGCGCTCTGGACCCCTTTTTTCCACAGAATTGGGCCCCCCAGCTCTCTTCTGGCCCCCCAGGCCCCTTAGACACCCTCTCGTCTCCTGGCAACCCCTCCAGATTTCTCCCTTCTTCCCCAGAGGCATTTCTTGACAGTGTAGACCCGTTGTCACCCTTCTAATGCGCTCTGGAGCCCTCTTTTCCACAGAATGGGGCCCCCCAGCTCTCTTCGAGCACCCCAGGCCCATTTAGACACCCTCTGTAGTCTCCTCGCAACCCTTCCAGATTGCTCCCTTCTTCCCCAGAGGCATTTCTTGACAGTGTAGACGCCTTAGCACCCCTCTATTGTGCTCTGGACCCCTCTTTTCCACAGAATTGGGCCGCCCAGCTCTCTTCTGGCCCCCCAGGCTCCTTAGATACCCTCTCATCTCCTAGCAACCCCTCCAGATTTCTCCCTTCCTCCCCAGAGGCATTCCTTAACCGTGTAGACGCCTTGGCACCCCTCTAGTGCACTCTGAAGCCCTACTTTGTACAGAATTGGGCCCCCCAGCTGTTTTCTGGTCCCCCAGACCCTCTAGACACCCTGTCGTCTCCTCGCAACCCCTCCAGATTGCTCCCTTCTTCCCCAGAGGCATTTCTGGACCATGTAGACGCCTTAGCACCCCTCTAGTGCGCCCTGGAGCCCTCTTTTCCACAGCATTGGGTCCTCCAGCTCTATTCTGGCCCCCCAGGCCCCTTAGACACCCTCTAGTGTCCTCGCAACCCCTCCAGATTTCTCCCTTCTTCCCCAGAGACATTTCTTGACAGTGTGGACACCTTAACACCCCTCTATTGTGCTCTGGACTCCTCTTTTACACAGAATGGGCCCCCCCAGCTCTCTTCTCTCCACTGAGGCCCATTTAGACACACTCTAGTCTCCTCGCAACCCCTCCAGATTTCTCCCTTCTTCCCCAGAGGCATTTCTTGACAGTGTAGACCCGTTGTCACCCTTCTAATGCACTCTAGAGCCCTCTTTTCCACAGAATGGGGCCCCCCAGCTCTCTTCTGGCCCCCCAGACCCCTTAGACACCCTCTCGTCTCCTGGCAACTCCTCCAGAATTCTCCCTTCTTCCCCAGAGGCATTTCTGGACAGTGTAGACGCCTTAGCACCCCTCTGTTGTGCTCTGGACCCCTCTTTTCCACAGAATTGGGCCCCCCAGCTCTCTTCTGGCCCCCCAGGCCCCTTAGACACCCTGTAGTCTCCTCACAACCCCTCCAGATTTCTCCCTTCTTCCCCAGAGACATTTCTTGACAGTGTGGACACCTTAACACCCTTCTATTGTGCTCTGGGCTCCTCTTTTCCACAGAATGGGGCCCCCCAGCTCTCTTCTCTCCACTGAGGCCCATTTAGACACCCTCTAGTCTCCTCGCAACCCCTCCAGATTTCTCCCTTCTTCCCCAGAGGCATTTCTTGACAGTGTAGACGCCTTAGAAACCCTCTAGTGCGCTCTGGACCCCTCTTTTCCACAGAATTGGCCCCCCAGCTCTCCTGTGGCACCCCAGGCACCTTAGACGCCCTCTAGTCTCCTCGCAACCCCTCCAGATTGCTCCCTTCTTCCCCAGAGGCATTTCTTGACAGTGTAGAGGCCTTAGCACCCCTCTAGTGCACTCTGGAGCCCTCTTTTCCACAGAATGGGCCCCCCCAGCTTTCTTCTCTCCACTGAGGCCTGTTTAGACAGCCGCTAGTCTCTTCGCCACCCTCCAGATTTCTCCCTTCTTCCCCAGAGGCATTTCTGGACAGTGTAGACGCCTTAGCCCCCCTCTAGTGCACTCTGGACCCCTCTTTTCCACAGAATGGGGCCCCCCAGCTCTCTTCTCTCCACTGAGGCCCATTTAGAGACCCTCTAGTGTCCTCGCAACCCCTCCAGAATTCTCCCTTCTTCCCCAGAGGCATTTCTGGACAGTGTAGATGCCTTAGCCCCTCTCTATTGTGCTCTGGACCCATCTTTGCCACAGAATGGGCCCCCCAACTCTCTTTGAGCACCCCAGGCCCGTTTAGACACCCTGTAGTCTCCTCACAACCCCTCTAGATTTCTCCCTTCTTCCCCAGAGGCATTTCTTGACCATGTAGATGCTTTAGCACCCCTCTAGTGTGCTCTGGACCCCTCTTTTCCACAGCATTGGGTCCTCTAGCTGTCTTCTGGCCCCCCAGGCCCCTTAGACACCCTCTAGTCTCCTCGCAACTCCTCCAGATTTCTCCCTTCTTCCCCAGAGGCATTTCTTGACAGTGTAGATGCCTTAGTACTCCCCGGTGCACTCTGGACTCCTCTTTCCCACAGAGTGGGGCCCCCCAGCTCTCTTCTGGCCCCCCAGACCGCTTAGACACCCTCTCGTCTCCTGGCAACTCCTCCAGAATTCTCCCTTCTTCCCCAGAGGCATTTCTGGACAGTGTAGATGCCTTAGCCCCTCTCTATTGTGCTCTGGACCCCTCTTTTCCACAGAGTGGGGCCCCCCAACTCTCTTCGAGCACCCCAGGCCCGTTTAGACACCCTGTAGTCTCCTCACAACCTCTCCAGATTTCTCCCTTCTTCCCCAGAGGCATTTCTTGACCGTGTAGATGCCTTAGCCCCCCTCTATTGTGCTCTGGACCCCTCTTTTCCACAGAGTGGGGCCCCCCAGCTCTCTTCGAGCACCCCAGGCCCGTTTAAACACCCTGTAGTCTCCTCACAACCCCTCCACATTTCTCCCTTCTTCCCCAGAGGCATTTCTGGACCATGTAGACACCTTAGCACCCCTCTAGTGTGCTCTGGACCCCTCTTTTCCACAGCATTGGGTCCTCTAGCTGTCTTCTGACCCCCCAGGCCCCTTAGACACCCTCTAGTCTCCTCGCAACCCCTCCAGATTTCTCCCTTCTTTCCCAGAGGCATTTCTGGACAGTGTGGACGCCTTAGCACCCCTCTTGTGTGCTCTGGACCCCTCTTTGCCACAGAATGGCCCCCCCCAGCTCTCTTCTGGCCCCCCAGGCCCCTTAGACACCCTCTAGTCTCCTCGCAACTCCTCCAGATTTCTCCCTTCTTTCCCAGAGGCATTTCTGGACAGTGTAGACGCCTTAGCACCCCTCTATTGTGCTCTGGACCCCTCTTTTCCACAGAAATGGGCCCCATCAGGTCTCTGTAGGCCCCCCAGACCCCTTAGACACCCTCTAGTCTCCTCGCAACCCCTCCAGATTTCTCCCTTCTTTCCCAGAGGCATTTCTGGACAGTGTGGACGCCTTAGCACCCCTCTTGTGTGCTCTGGACCCCTCTTTGCCACAGAATGGCCCCCCCCAGCTCTATTCTAGCCCCCCAGGCCCATTTAGACACCCTCTAGTCTCCTCGCAACCCCTGCAGATTTCTCCCTTCTTCCCCAGAGGCATTTCTTGATAGTGTAGATGGCTTAGCACCCCTGTATTGTGCTCTGGACCCCTCTTTTCCACAGAATGGGGTCCCCCAGCTCTCTTCGAGTACCCCAGGCTCCTTAGACACTCTCTAGTGTCCTGGCAACCCCTCCAGATTTCTCCCTTCTTTCCCAGAGGCATTTCTGGACCATGTAGACGCCTTAGCACCCCTCTAGTGCGCCCTGGAGCCCTCTTTTACACAGAATGCGCCCCCCCAGCTCTCTTGTGGCCCCCCAGACCCCTTAGACACCGTATAGTCTCCTCGCAACCCCTGCAGATTTCTCCCTTCTTCCCCAGAGTCATTTCTGGACAGTGTGGACACCTTAACACCCTTCTATTGTGCTCTGGACCCCTCTTTTCCACAGAATGGGGCCCCCCAGCTCTCTTCGAGCACCCCAGGCCCGTTTAGACACCCTGTAGTCTCCTCACAACCCCTCCAGATTTCTCCCTTCTTCCCCAGAGGCATTTCTGGACCATGTAGATGCCTTAGCACCCCTCTAGTGCACTCTGGACCCCTCTTTTCCACAGAATGGGGCCCCCCAGCTCTCTTCTCTCCACTGAGGCCCATTTAGAGACCCTCTAGTGTCCTCGCAACCCCTCCAGATTTCTCCCTTCTTCCCCAGAGGCATTTCTTGACAGTGTAGATGCCTTAGTACTCCCCGGTGCACTCTGGACTCCTCTTTCCCACAGAGTGGGGCCCCCCAGCTCTCTTCTGGCCCCCCAGACCGCTTAGACACCCTCTCGTCTCCTGGCAACCCCTCCAGAATTCTCCCTTCTTCCCCAGAGGCATTTCTGGACAGTGTAGATGCCTTAGCCCCTCTCTATTGTGCTCTGGACCCATCTTTGCCACAGAATGGGGCCCCCCAACTCTCTTCGAGCACCCCAGGCCCGTTTAGACACCCTGTAGTCTCCTCACAACCTCTCCAGATTTCTCCCTTCTTCCCCAGAGGCATTTCTTGACCGTGTAGATGCTTTAGCACCCCTCTAGTGCGCTCTGGACCCCTCTTTTCCACAGAGTGGGGCCCCCCAGCTCTCTTCGAGCACCCCAGGCCCGTTTAAACACCCTGTAGTCTCCTCACAACCCCTCCACATTTCTCCCTTCTTCCCCAGAGGCATTTCTGGACCATGTAGACACTTTAGCACCCCTCTAGTGCGCTCTGGACCCCTCTTCTCCACAGCATTGGGTCCTCTTGCTGTCTTCTGGCCCCCCAGTCCCCTTAGACACCCTCTAGTCTCCTCGCAACCCCTCCAGATTTCTCCCTTCTTCCCCAGAGTCATTTCTGGACAGTGTGGACACCTTAACACCCTTCTATTGTGCTCTGGACTCCTCTTTTACACAGAATGGGGCCCCCCAGCTCTCTTCTCTCCACTGAGGCCCATTTAGACACCCTCTAGTCTCCTCGCAACCCCTCCAGATTTCTCCCTTCTTCCCCAGAGGCATTTCTGGACAGTGTAGACGCCTTAGCACTCCTCTATTGTGCTCTGGACCCCTCTTTTCCACAGAATGGGGCCCCCCAGCTCTCTTCGAGCACCCCAGGCCCGTTTAGGCACCCTGTAGTCTCCTCACAACCCCTCCAGATTTCTCCCTTCTTCCCCAGAGGCATTTCTGGACCATGTAGATGCCTTAGCACCCCTCTAGTGCACTCTGGACCCCTCTTTTCCACAGAATGGGGCCCCCCAGCTCTCTTCTCTCCACTGAGGCCCATTTAGAGACCCTCTAGTGTCCTCGCAACCCCTCCAGATTTCTCCCTTCTTCCCCAGAGGCATTTCTTGACAGTGTAGATGCCTTAGTACTCCCCGGTGCACTCTGGACTCCTCTTTCCCACAGAGTGGGGCCCCCCAGCTCTCTTCTGGCCCCCCAGACCGCTTAGACACCCTCTCGTCTCCTGGCAACCCCTCCAGAATTCTCCCTTCTTCCCCAGAGGCATTTCTGGACAGTGTAGATGCCTTAGCCCCTCTCTATTGTGCTCTGGACCCATCTTTGCCACAGAATGGGGCCCCCCAACTCTCTTCGAGCACCCCAGGCCCGTTTAGACACCCTGTAGTCTCCTCACAACCTCTCCAGATTTCTCCCTTCTTCCCCAGAGGCATTTCTTCACCGTGTAGATGCTTTAGCACCCCTCTAGTGCGCTCTGGACCCCTCTTTGCCACAGAAATGGGTCCTCTAGCTGTCTTCTGGCCCCCCAGTCCCCTTAGACACCCTCTAGTCTCCTCGCAACTCCTCCAGATTTCTCCCTTCTTTCCCAGAGGCATTTCTGGACAGTGTAGACGCCTTAGCACCCCTCTATTGTGCTCTGGACCCCTCTTTTCAACAGAATGGCCCCCCCAGCTCTCTTCTGGCCCCCCAGGCCCCTTAGACACCCTCTCGTCTTCTGGCAACCCCTCCAGATTTCTCCCTTCTTCCCCAGAGGCATTTCTGGACAGTGTAGACCCGTTGTCACGCCTCTAGTGCACTCTGGACCCCTCTTCTCCACAGAGTGGGCCCCCCAGCTCTCTTGTGGCCCCCGAGACCCCTTAGACACCCTCTAGTCTCCTCACAACCCCTCCAGAATTCTCCCTTCTTCCCCAGAGGCATTTCTGGACAGTGTAGATGCCTTAGCCCCTCTCTATTGTGCTCTGGACCCATCTTTGCCACAGAATGGGGCCCCCCAGCTCTCTTCGAGCACCCCAGGCCCGTTTAGGCACCCTGTAGTCTCCTCACAACCCCTCCAGATTTCTCTGTTCTTCCCCAGAGGCATTTCTGGACCATGTAGACACTTTAGCACCCCTCTAGTGCGCTCTGGAGCCCTCTTTTCCACAGAAATGGGCCCCATCAGGTCTCTGTGGGCCCCCCGAGACCCCTTAGACACCCTCTCGTCTCCTCGCAACCCCTCCAGATTGCTCCCTTCTTCTCCAGAGCCATTTCTGGACAGTGTAGACGCCTTAGAAACCCTTCAGTGCGCTCTGGACCCCTCTTTTCAACAGAATTGCGCCCCCAGCTCTTTTCTGGCCCCCCAGACCCCTTAGAAACCCTCTGTAGTCTGCTCGCAACCCCTCCAGTTTTCTCCCTTCTTTCCCAGAGGCATTTCTTGACAGTGTAGAGGCCTTAGCACCCCTCTAGTGCACTCTGGACCCCTCTTTTCCACAGAATGGGCCCCCCCAGCTTTCTTCTCTCCACTGAGGCCCATTTAGACACCCTCTAGTGTCCTTACAACCCCTCCAGATTTCTCCCTTCTTCCCCAGAGGCATTTCTGGACCGTGTAGATGCCTTAGTACTCCCCGGTGCACTCTGGACTCCTCTTTCCCACAGAGTGGGGCCCCCCAGCTCTCTTCTGGCCCCCCAGACCCCTTAGACACCGTATAGTCTCCTCGCAACCCCTCCAGATTTCTCCCTTCTTCCCCAGAGGCATTTCTTGACAGTGTAGAGCCGTTGTCACCCTTCTAATGCACTCTGGACCCCTCTTTTTCACAGAATGGGGCCGCCCAGCTCTCTTGTGGCCCCCGAGACCCCTTAGACACCCTCTAGTCTCCTCGCAACCCCTCCAGATTTCTCCCTTCTTCCCCAGAGGCATTTCTGGACAGTGTAGACGCCCTAGCACCCCTCTATTGTGCTCTGGACCCCTCTTTTCCACAGAATGGGGCCCCCCAGCTCTCTTCGAGCACCCCAGGCCCATTTAGACAGCCTCTCGTCTCCTGGCAACCCCTCCAGATTTCTCCCTTCTTCCCCAGAGGCATTTCTGGACCATGTAGATGCCTTAGCACCCCTCTAGTGCGCTCTGGACCCCTCTTTTCCACAGAATTGGGCCCCCCAGCTCTCTTCTGGCCCCCCAGGCCCCTTAGACACCCTCTCGTCTCCTGGCAACCCCTCCAGATTTCTCCCTTCTTCCCCAGAGGCATTTCTGGACAGTGTAGACCCGTTGTCACCCTTCTAATGCACTCTGGACCCCTCTTTTCCACAGCATTGGGTCCTCTAGCTGTCTTCTGGCCCCCCAGACCCCTTAGACAGCCTCTAGTCACCTGGCAACCCCTCCGGATTTCTCCCTTCTTCCCCAGAGGCATTTCTTGACAGTGTGGACACCTTAACACCCCTCTAGTGCGCTCTGGAGCCCTCTTTTCCCCAGAATGGGGCCCCATCAGGTCTCTGTGGGCCCCCCAGGCCCCTTAGACACCCTCTAGTCTCCTTGCAACCCTTCTAGATTGCTCCCTTCTTCCCCAGAGGCATTTCTGGACCATGTAGATGCTTTAACACCCCTCTATTGTGCTCTGGACCCCTCTTTTCAACAGAATTGCACTCCCAGCTCTCCTGTGGCACCCCAGGCACCTTAGACGCCCTCTAGTCTCCTCGCAACCCCTCCAGATTCCTCCCTTCTTTCCCAGAAGCATTTCTTGACAGTGTAGAGGCCTTAGCACCCCTCTAGTGCACTCTGGACCCCTCTTTTCCACAGAATGGGCCCCCCCAGCTTTCTTCTCTCCACTGAGGCCCGTTTAGACAGCCGCTAGTCTCCTCGCCACCCCTCCAGATTTCTCCCTTCTTCCCCAGAGGCATTTCTGGACAGTGTAGACGCCTTAGCACCCCTCTATTGTGCTCTGGACCCCTCTTTTCCACAGAATGGGGCCCCCCAGCTCTCTTCGAGCACCCCAGGCCCGTTTAGACACCCTGTAGTCTCCTCACAACCCCTCCAGATTTCTCCCTTCTTCCCCAGAGGCATTTCTGGACCATGTAGACACTTTAGCACCCCTCTAGTGTGCTCTGGAGCCCTCTTTTCCACAGCATTGGGTCCTCTAGCTGTCTTCTGGCCCCCCAGGCCCCTTAGACACCCTCTAGTCTCCTCGCAACCCCTCCAGATTCCTCCCTTCTTCCCCAGAGGCATTTCTTGACAGTGTAGACGCCTTAGAAACCCTCTATTGTGCTCTGGACCCCTCTTTTCAACAGAATTGCGCTCCCAGCTCTCCTGTGGCACCCCAGGCACCTTAGACGCCCTCTAGTCTCCTCGCAACCCCTCCAGATTGCTCCCTTCTTCCCCAGAGGCATTTTTTGACAGTGTAGAGGCCTTAGCACCCCTCTAGTGCACTCTGGAGCCCTCTTTTCCACAGAATGCGTCCCCCCAGCTTTCTTCTCTCCACTGAGGCCCGTTTAGACAGCCGCTAGTCTCCTCGCCACCCCTCCAGATTGCTCCCTTCTTCCCCAGAGGCATTTCTTGACAGTGTAGATGCCTTAGTACTCCCCGGTGCACTCTGGACTCCTCTTTCCCACAGAGTGGGGCCCCCCAGCTCTCTTCTGGCCCCCCAGACCGCTTAGACACCCTCTCGTCTCCTGGCAACCCCTCCAGAATTCTCCCTTCTTCCCCAGAGGCATTTCTGGACAGTGTAGATGCCTTAGCCCCTCTCTATTGTGCTCTGGACCCATCTTTGCCACAGAATGGGGCCCCCCAACTTTCTTCGAGCACCCCAGGCCCGTTTAGACACCCTGTAGTCTCCTCACAACCTCTCCAGATTTCTCCCTTCTTCCCCAGAGGCATTTCTTCACCGTGTAGATGCTTTAGCACCCCTCTAGTGCGCTCTGGACCCCTCTTTTCCACAGCATTGGGTCCTCTAGCTGTCTTCTGGCCCCCCAGGCCCCTTAGACACCCTGTAGTCTCCTCATAACCCCTCCAGATTTCTCCCTTCTTCCCCAGAGGCATTTCTGGACAGTGTAGATGCCTTAGCCCCCCTCTATTGTGCTCTGGACCCCTCTTTTCCACAGAGTGGGGCCCCCCAGCTCTCTTCGAGCACCCCAGGCCCGTTTAAACACCCTGTAGTCTCCTCACAACCCCTCCACATTTCTCCCTTCTTCCCCAGAGGCATTTCTGGACCATGTAGACACTTTAGCACCCCTCTAGTGTGCTCTGGACCCCTCTTTTCCACAGCATTGGGTCCTCTAGCTGTCTTCTGGCCCCCCAGGCCCCTTAGACACCCTCTAGTCTCCTCGCAACCCCTCCAGATTTCTCCCTTCTTCCCCAGAGGCATTTCTTGACAGTGTAGACCCGTTGTCACCCTTCTAATGCACTCTGGACCCCTCTTTTTCACAGAATGGGGCCGCCCAGCTCTCTTGTGGCCCCCGAGACCCCTTAGACACCCTCTAGTCTCCTCGCAACCCCTCCAGATTTCTCCCTTCTTCCCCAGAGGCATTTCTGGACAGTGTAGACGCCCTAGCACCCCTCTATTGTGCTCTGGACCTCTCTTTTCCACAGAATGGGGCCCCCCAGCTCTCTTCGAGCACCCCAGGCCCATTTAGACAGCCTCTCGTCTCCTGGCAACCCCTCCAGATTTCTCCCTTCTTCCCCAGAGGCATTTCTGGACCATGTAGATGCCTTAGCACCCCTCTAGTGCGCTCTGGACCCCTCTTTTCCACAGAATTGGGCCCCCCAGCTCTCTTCTGGCCCCCCAGGCCCCTTAGACACCCTCTCGTCTCCTGGCAACCCCTCCAGATTTCTCCCTTCTTCCCCAGAGGCATTTCTGGACAGTGTAGACCCGTTGTCACCCTTCTAATGCACTCTGGACCCCTCTTTTCCACAGCATTGGGTCCTCTAGCTGTCTTCTGGCCCCCCAGACCCCTTAGACAGCCTCTAGTCACCTGGCAACCCCTCCGGATTTCTCCCTTCTTCCCCAGAGGCATTTCTTGACAGTGTGGACACCTTAACACCCCTCTAGTGCGCTCTGGAGCCCTCTTTTCCCCAGAATGGGGCCCCATCAGGTCTCTGTGGGCCCCCCAGGCCCCTTAGACACCCTCTAGTCTCCTTGCAACCCTTCTAGATTGCTCCCTTCTTCCCCAGAGGCATTTCTGGACCATGTAGATGCTTTAACACCCCTCTATTGTGCTCTGGACCCCTCTTTTCAACAGAATTGCACTCCCAGCTCTCCTGTGGCACCCCAGGCACCTTAGACGCCCTCTAGTCTCCTCGCAACCCCTCCAGATTCCTCCCTTCTTTCCCAGAAGCATTTCTTGACAGTGTAGAGGCCTTAGCACCCCTCTAGTGCACTCTGGACCCCTCTTTTCCACAGAATGGGCCCCCCCAGCTTTCTTCTCTCCACTGAGGCCCGTTTAGACAGCCGCTAGTCTCCTCGCCACCCCTCCAGATTTCTCCCTTCTTCCCCAGAGGCATTTCTGGACAGTGTAGACGCCTTAGCACCCCTCTATTGTGCTCTGGACCCCTCTTTTCCACAGAATGGGGCCCCCCAGCTCTCTTCGAGCACCCCAGGCCCGTTTAGACACCCTGTAGTCTCCTCACAACCCCTCCAGATTTCTCCCTTCTTCCCCAGAGGCATTTCTGGACCATGTAGACACTTTAGCACCCCTCTAGTGTGCTCTGGAGCCCTCTTTTCCACAGCATTGGGTCCTCTAGCTGTCTTCTGGCCCCCCAGGCCCCTTAGACACCCTCTAGTCTCCTCGCAACCCCTCCAGATTCCTCCCTTCTTCCCCAGAGGCATTTCTTGACAGTGTAGACGCCTTAGAAACCCTCTATTGTGCTCTGGACCCCTCTTTTCAACAGAATTGCGCTCCCAGCTCTCCTGTGGCACCCCAGGCACCTTAGACGCCCTCTAGTCTCCTCGCAACCCCTCCAGATTGCTCCCTTCTTCCCCAGAGGCATTTTTTGACAGTGTAGAGGCCTTAGCACCCCTCTAGTGCACTCTGGAGCCCTCTTTTCCACAGAATGCGCCCCCCCAGCTTTCTTCTCTCCACTGAGGCCCGTTTAGACAGCCGCTAGTCTCCTCGCCACCCCTCCAGATTGCTCCCTTCTTCCCCAGAGGCATTTCTTGACAGTGTAGATGCCTTAGTACTCCCCGGTGCACTCTGGACTCCTCTTTCCCACAGAGTGGGGCCCCCCAGCTCTCTTCTGGCCCCCCAGACCGCTTAGACACCCTCTCGTCTCCTGGCAACCCCTCCAGAATTCTCCCTTCTTCCCCAGAGGCATTTCTGGACAGTGTAGATGCCTTAGCCCCTCTCTATTGTGCTCTGGACCCATCTTTGCCACAGAATGGGGCCCCCCAACTCTCTTCGAGCACCCCAGGCCCGTTTAGACACCCTGTAGTCTCCTCACAACCTCTCCAGATTTCTCCCTTCTTCCCCAGAGGCATTTCTTCACCGTGTAGATGCTTTAGCACCCCTCTAGTGCGCTCTGGACCCCTCTTTTCCACAGCATTGGGTCCTCTAGCTGTCTTCTGGCCCCCCAGGCCCCTTAGACACCCTGTAGTCTCCTCATAACCCCTCCAGATTTCTCCCTTCTTCCCCAGAGGCATTTCTGGACAGTGTAGATGCCTTAGCCCCCCTCTATTGTGCTCTGGACCCCTCTTTTCCACAGAGTGGGGCCCCCCAGCTCTCTTCGAGCACCCCAGGCCCGTTTAAACACCCTGTAGTCTCCTCACAACCCCTCCACATTTCTCCCTTCTTCCCCAGAGGCATTTCTGGACCATGTAGACACTTTAGCACCCCTCTAGTGTGCTCTGGACCCCTCTTTTCCACAGCATTGGGTCCTCTAGCTGTCTTCTGGCCCCCCAGGCCCCTTAGACACCCTCTAGTCTCCTCGCAACCCCTCCAGATTTCTCCCTTCTTCCCCAGAGGCATTTCTGGACAGTGTGGACGCCTTAGCACCCCTCTTGTGTGCTCTGGACCCCTCTTTGCCACAGAATGGCCCCCCCCAGCTCTCTTCTGGCCCCCCAGGCCCCTTAGACACCCTCTAGTCTCCTCGCAACTCCTCCAGATTTCTCCCTTCTTTCCCAGAGGCATTTCTGGACAGTGTAGACGCCTTAGCACCCCTCTATTGTGCTCTGGACCCCTCTTTTCCACAGAAATGGGCCCCATCAGGTCTCTGTAGGCCCCCCAGACCCCTTAGACACCGTATAGTCTCCTCGCAACCCCTGCAGATTTCTCCCTTCTTTCCCAGAGGCATTTCTGGACAGTGTAGACGCCTTAGAAACCCTCTAGTGCGCTCTGGACACCTCTTTTCCACAGAATGGGCCCCCCAGCTCTCCTGTGGCACCCCAGGCACCTTAGACGCCCTCTAGTCTCCTCGCCACCCCTCCAGATTCCTCCCTTCTTCCCCAGAGGCATTTCTTGACAGTGTAGAGGCCTTAGCACCCCTCTATTGTGCTCTGGACCCCTCTTTTCCACAGAATGGGGCCCCCCAGCTCTCTTCGAGCACCCCAGGCCCGTTTAGACACCCTGTAGTCTCCTCACAACCCCTCCAGATTTCTCCCTTCTTCCCCAGAGGCATTTCTGGACCATGTAGATGCCTTAGCACCCCTCTAGTGCACTCTGGACCCCTCTTTTCCACAGAATGGGGCCCCCCAGCTCTCTTCTCTCCACTGAGGCCCATTTAGAGACCCTCTAGTGTCCTCGCAACCCCTCCAGATTTCTCCCTTCTTCCCCAGAGGCATTTCTTGACACTGTAGATGCCTTAGTACTCCCCGGTGCACTCTGGACTCCTCTTTCCCACAGAGTGGGGCCCCCCAGCTCTCTTCTGGCCCCCCAGACCGCTTAGACACCCTCTCGTCTCCTGGCAACCGCTCCAGAATTCTCCCTTCTTCCCCAGAGGCATTTCTGGACAGTGTAGATGCTTTAGCACCCCTCTAGTGCGCTCTGGACCCCTCTTTTCCACAGCATTGGGTCCTCTAGCTGTCTTCTGGCCCCCCAGGCCCCTTAGACACCCTGTAGTCTCCTCATAACCCCTCCAGATTTCTCCCTTCTTCCCCAGAGGCATTTTTGGACCATGTAGACACCTTAGCACCCCTCTAGTGTGCTCTGGACCCCTCTTCTCCACAGCATTGGGTCCTCTTGCTGTCTTCTGGCCCCCCAGTCCCCTTAGACACCCTCTAGTCTCCTCACAACTCCTCCAGATTTCTCCCTTCTTTCCCAGAGGCATTTCTGGACAGTGTAGATGCCTTAGCACCCCTCTATTGTGCTCTGGACCCCTCTTTTCAACAGAATGGCCCCCCCAGCTCTCTTCTGGCCCCCCAGGCCCCTTAGACACCCTCTCGTCTCCTGGCAACCCCTCCAGATTTCTCCCTTCTTCCCCAGAGGCATTTCTGGACAGTGTAGACCCGTTGTCACCCCTCTAGTGCACTCTGGACCCCTCTTCTCCACAGAGTGGGCCCCCCAGCTCTCTTGTGGCCCCCGAGACCCCTTAGACACCCTCTAGTCTCCTTGCAACCCCTCCAGATTTCTCCCTTCTTCCCCAGAGGCATTTCTGGACAGTGTAGACGCCTTAGCACCCCTCTATTGTGCTCTGGACCCCTCTTTTCCACAGAATGGGGCCCCCCAGCTCTCTTCGAGCACCCCAGGCCCGTTTAGGCACCCTGTAGTCTCCTCACAACCCCTCCAGATTTCTCTGTTCTTCCCCAGAGGCATTTCTGGACCATGTAGACACTTTAGCACCCCTCTAGTGTGCTCTGGACCCCTCTTTTCCACAGCATTGGGTCCTCTAGCTGTCTTCTGGCCCCCCAGGCCCCTTAGACACCCTCTAGTCTCCTCACAACTCCTCCAGATTTCTCTCTTCTTCCCCAGAGGCATTTCTTGACAGTGTGGACACCTTAGCACCCCTCTAGTGCGCTCTGGAGCCCTCTTTTCCACAGAAATGGGCCCCATCAGGTCTCTGTGGGCCCCCCGAGACCCCTTAGACACCCTCTCGTCTCCTCGCAACCCCTCCAGATTGCTCCCTTCTTCCCCAGAGGCATTTCTGGACCATGTAGATGCTTTAGCACCCCTCTAGTGCACTCTGGACCCCTCTTTTACACAGAATGGGCCCCCCCAGCTCTCTTCTGGCCCCCCAGGCCCCTTAGACACCCTCTAGTCTCCTGGCAACCCCTCCAGATTTCTCCCTTCATCCCCAGAGCCATTTCTGGACAGTGTAGACGCCTTAGAAACCCTTCAGTGCGCTCTGGACCCCTCTTTTCAACAGAATTGCGCCCCCAGCTCTTTTCTGGCCCCCCAGACCCCTTAGAAACCCTCTGTAGTCTGCTCGCAACCCCTCCAGTTTTCTCCCTTCTTTCCCAGAGGCATTTCTTGACAGTGTAGAGGCCTTAGCACCCCTCTAGTGCACTCTGGACCCCTCTTTTCCACAGAATGGGCCCCCCCAGCTTTCTTCTCTCCACTGAGGCCCATTTAGACACCCTCTAGTGTCCTTACAACCCCTCCAGATTTCTCCCTTCTTCCCCAGAGGCATTTCTGGACCGTGTAGATGCCTTAGCACTCCCCGGTGCACTCTGGACTCCTCTTTCCCACAGAGTGGGGCCCCCCAGCTCTCTTCTGGCCCCCCAGACCCCTTAGACACCGTATAGTCTCCTCGCAACCCCTCCAGATTTCTCCCTTCTTCCCCAGAGGCATTTCTGGACCATGTAGACACTTTAGCACCCCTCTAGTGTGCTCTGGACCCCTCTTTTCCACAGCATTGGGTCCTCTAGCTGTCTTCTGGCCCCCCAGGCCCCTTAGACACCCTCTAGTCTCCTCGCAACCCCTCCAGATTTCTCCCTTCTTCCCCAGAGGCATTTCTTGACAGTGTAGACCCGTTGTCACCCTTCTAATGCACTCTGGACCCCTCTTTTTCACAGAATGGTGCCGCCCAGCTCTCTTGTGGCCCCCGAGACCCCTTAGACACCCTCTAGTCTCCTCGCAACCCCTCCAGATTTCTCCCTTCTTCCCCAGAGGCATTTCTGGACAGTGTAGACGCCCTAGCACCCCTCTATTGTGCTCTGGACCTCTCTTTTCCACAGAATGGGGCCCCCCAGCTCTCTTCGAGCACCCCAGGCCCATTTAGACAGCCTCTCGTCTCCTGGCAACCCCTCCAGATTTCTCCCTTCTTCCCCAGAGGCATTTCTGGACCATGTAGATGCCTTAGCACCCCTCTAGTGCGCTCTGGACCCCTCTTTTCCACAGAATTGGGCCCCCCAGCTCTCTTCTGGCCCCCCAGGCCCCTTAGACACCCTCTCGTCTCCTGGCAACCCCTCCAGATTTCTCCCTTCTTCCCCAGAGGCATTTCTGGACAGTGTAGACCCGTTGTCACCCTTCTAATGCACTCTGGAGCCCTCTTTTCCACAGCATTGGGTCCTCTAGCTGTCTTCTGGCCCCCCAGACCCCTTAGACAGCCTCTAGTCACCTGGCAACCCCTCCGGATTTCTCCCTTCTTCCCCAGAGGCATTTCTTGACAGTGTGGACACCTTAACACCCCTCTAGTGCGCTCTGGAGCCCTCTTTTCCCCAGAATGGGGCCCCATCAGGTCTCTGTGGGCCCCCCAGGCCCCTTAGACACCCTCTAGTCTCCTTGCAACCCTTCTAGATTGCTCCCTTCTTCCCCAGAGGCATTTCTGGACCATGTAGATGCTTTAACACCCCTCTATTGTGCTCTGGACCCCTCTTTTCAACAGAATTGCACTCCCAGCTCTCCTGTGGCACCCCAGGCACCTTAGACGCCCTCTAGTCTCCTCGCAACCCCTCCAGATTCCTCCCTTCTTTCCCAGAAGCATTTCTTGACAGTGTAGAGGCCTTAGCACCCCTCTAGTGCACTCTGGACCCCTCTTTTCCACAGAATGGGCCCCCCCAGCTTTCTTCTCTCCACTGAGGCCCGTTTAGACAGCCGCTAGTCTCCTCGCCACCCCTCCAGATTTCTCCCTTCTTCCCCAGAGGCATTTCTGGACAGTGTAGACGCCTTAGCACCCCTCTATTGTGCTCTGGACCCCTCTTTTCCACAGAATGGGGCCCCCCAGCTCTCTTCGAGCACCCCAGGCCCGTTTAGACACCCTGTAGTCTCCTCACAACCCCTCCAGATTTCTCCCTTCTTCCCCAGAGGCATTTCTGGACCATGTAGACACTTTAGCACCCCTCTAGTGTGCTCTGGAGCCCTCTTTTCCACAGCATTGGGTCCTCTAGCTGTCTTCTGGCCCCCCAGGCCCCTTAGACACCCTCTAGTCTCCTCGCAACCCCTCCAGATTCCTCCCTTCTTCCCCAGAGGCATTTCTTGACAGTGTAGACGCCTTAGAAACCCTCTATTGTGCTCTGGACCCCTCTTTTCAACAGAATTGCGCTCCCAGCTCTCCTGTGGCACCCCAGGCACCTTAGACGCCCTCTAGTCTCCTCGCAACCCCTCCAGATTGCTCCCTTCTTCCCCAGAGGCATTTTTTGACAGTGTAGAGGCCTTAGCACCCCTCTAGTGCACTCTGGAGCCCTCTTTTCCACAGAATGCGCCCCCCCAGCTTTCTTCTCTCCACTGAGGCCCGTTTAGACAGCCGCTAGTCTCCTCGCCACCCCTCCAGATTGCTCCCTTCTTCCCCAGAGGCATTTCTTGACAGTGTAGATGCCTTAGTACTCCCCGGTGCACTCTGGACTCCTCTTTCCCACAGAGTGGGGCCCCCCAGCTCTCTTCTGGCCCCCCAGACCGCTTAGACACCCTCTCGTCTCCTGGCAACCCCTCCAGAATTCTCCCTTCTTCCCCAGAGGCATTTCTGGACAGTGTAGATGCCTTAGCCCCTCTCTATTGTGCTCTGGACCCATCTTTGCCACAGAATGGGGCCCCCCAACTCTCTTCGAGCACCCCAGGCCCGTTTAGACACCCTGTAGTCTCCTCACAACCTCTCCAGATTTCTCCCTTCTTCCCCAGAGGCATTTCTTCACCGTGTAGATGCTTTAGCACCCCTCTAGTGCGCTCTGGACCCCTCTTTTCCACAGCATTGGGTCCTCTAGCTGTCTTCTGGCCCCCCAGGCCCCTTAGACACCCTGTAGTCTCCTCATAACCCCTCCAGATTTCTCCCTTCTTCCCCAGAGGCATTTCTGGACAGTGTAGATGCCTTAGCCCCCCTCTATTGTGCTCTGGACCCCTCTTTTCCACAGAGTGGGGCCCCCCAGCTCTCTTCGAGCACCCCAGGCCCGTTTAAACACCCTGTAGTCTCCTCACAACCCCTCCACATTTCTCCCTTCTTCCCCAGAGGCATTTCTGGACCATGTAGACACTTTAGCACCCCTCTAGTGTGCTCTGGACCCCTCTTTTCCACAGCATTGGGTCCTCTAGCTGTCTTCTGGCCCCCCAGGCCCCTTAGACACCCTCTAGTCTCCTCGCAACCCCTCCAGATTTCTCCCTTCTTCCCCAGAGGCATTTCTGGACAGTGTGGACGCCTTAGCACCCCTCTTGTGTGCTCTGGACCCCTCTTTGCCACAGAATGGCCCCCCCCAGCTCTCTTCTGGCCCCCCAGGCCCCTTAGACACCCTCTAGTCTCCTCGCAACTCCTCCAGATTTCTCCCTTCTTTCCCAGAGGCATTTCTGGACAGTGTAGACGCCTTAGCACCCCTCTATTGTGCTCTGGACCCCTCTTTTCCACAGAAATGGGCCCCATCAGGTCTCTGTAGGCCCCCCAGACCCCGTAGACACCGTATAGTCTCCTCGCAACCCCTGCAGATTTCTCCCTTCTTCCCCAGAGGCATTTCTGGACAGTGTAGACGCCTTAGAAACCCTCTAGTGCGCTCTGGACACCTCTTTTCCACAGAATGGGCCCCCCAGCTCTCCTGTGGCACCCCAGGCACCTTAGACGCCCTCTAGTCTCCTCGCCACCCCTCCAGATTCCTCCCTTCTTCCCCAGAGGCATTTCTTGACAGTGTAGAGGCCTTAGCACCCCTCTATTGTGCTCTGGACCCCTCTTTTCCACAGAATGGGGCCCCCCAGCTCTCTTCGAGCACCCCAGGCCCGTTTAGACACCCTGTAGTCTCCTCACAACCCCTCCAGATTTCTCCCTTCTTCCCCAGAGGCATTTCTGGACCATGTAGATGCCTTAGCACCCCTCTAGTGCACTCTGGACCCCTCTTTTCCACAGAATGGGGCCCCCCAGCTCTCTTCTCTCCACTGAGGCCCATTTAGAGACCCTCTAGTGTCCTCGCAACCCCTCCAGATTTCTCCCTTCTTCCCCAGAGGCATTTCTTGACACTGTAGATGCCTTAGTACTCCCCGGTGCACTCTGGACTCCTCTTTCCCACAGAGTGGGGCCCCCCAGCACTCTTCTGGCCCCCCAGACCGCTTAGACACCCTCTCGTCTCCTGGCAACCCCTCCAGAATTCTCCCTTCTTCCCCAGAGGCATTTCTGGACAGTGTAGATGCTTTAGCACCCCTCTAGTGCGCTCTGGACCCCTCTTTTCCACAGCATTGGGTCCTCTAGCTGTCTTCTGGCCCCCCAGGCCCCTTAGACACCCTCTA
Organism: Dromaius novaehollandiae; assembly: GCF_036370855.1. Lineage (NCBI taxonomy): Eukaryota > Metazoa > Chordata > Aves > Casuariiformes > Dromaiidae > Dromaius > Dromaius novaehollandiae. Next base: position 206,055 of record NW_026991510.1, read on the forward strand.
GTCTCCTCATAACCCCTCCAGATTTCTCCCTTCTTCCCCAGAGGCATTTTTGGACCATGTAGACACCTTAGCACCCCTCTAGTGTGCTCTGGACCCCTCTTCTCCACAGCATTGGGTCCTCTTGCTGTCTTCTGGCCCCCCAGTCCCCTTAGACACCCTCTAGTCTCCTCGCAACTCCTCCAGATTTCTCCCTTCTTTCCCAGAGGCATTTCTGGACAGTGTAGATGCCTTAGCACCCCTCTATTGTGCTCTGGACCCCTCTTTTCAACAGAATGGCCCCCCCAGCTCTCTTCTGGCCCCCCAGGCCCCTTAGACACCCTCTCGTCTTCTGGCAACCCCTCCAGATTTCTCCCTTCTTTCCCAGAGGCATTTCTGGACAGTGTAGACCCGTTGTCACCCCTCTAGTGCACTCTGGACCCCTCTTCTCCACAGAGTGGGCCCCCCAGCTCTCTTGTGGCCCCCGAGACCCCTTAGACACCCTCTAGTCTCCTTGCAACCCCTCCAGATTTCTCCCTTCTTCCCCAGAGGCATTTCTGGACAGTGTAGACGCCTTAGCACCCCTCTATTGTGCTCTGGACCCCTCTTTTCCACAGAATGGGGCCCCCCAGCTCTCTTCGAGCACCCCAGGCCCGTTTAGGCACCCTGTAGTCTCCTCACAACCCCTCCAGATTTCTCTGTTCTTCCCCAGAGGCATTTCTGGACCATGTAGACACTTTAGCACCCCTCTAGTGTGCTCTGGACCCCTCTTTTCCACAGCATTGGGTCCTCTAGCTGTCTTCTGGCCCCCCAGGCCCCTTAGACACCCTCTAGTCTCCTCACAACTCCTCCAGATTTCTCTCTTCTTCCCCAGAGGCATTTCTTGACAGTGTGGACACCTTAGCACCCCTCTAGTGCGCTCTGGAGCCCTCTTTTCCACAGAAATGGGCCCCATCAGGTCTCTGTGGGCCCCCCGAGACCCCTTAGACACCCTCTCGTCTCCTCGCAACCCCTCCAGATTGCTCCCTTCTTCCCCAGAGGCATTTCTGGACCATGTAGATGCTTTAGCACCCCTCTAGTGCACTCTGGACCCCTCTTTTACACAGAATGGGCCCCCCCAGCTCTCTTCTGGCCCCCCAGGCCCCTTAGACACCCTCTAGTCTCCTGGCAACCCCTCCAGATTTCTCCCTTCATCCCCAGAGCCATTTCTGGACAGTGTAGACGCCTTAGAAACCCTTCAGTGCGCTCTGGACCCCTCTTTTCAACAGAATTGCGCCCCCAGCTCTTTTCTGGCCCCCCAGACCCCTTAGAAACCCTCTGTAGTCTGCTCGCAACCCCTCCAGTTTTCTCCCTTCTTTCCCGGAGGCATTTCTTGACAGTGTAGAGGCCTTAGCACCCCTCTAGTGCACTCTGGACCCCTCTTTTCCACAGAATGGGCCCCCCCAGCTTTCTTCTCTCCACTGAGGCCCATTTAGACACCCTCTAGTGTCCTTACAACCCCTCCAGATTTCTCCCTTCTTCCCCAGAGGCATTTCTGGACCGTGTAGATGCCTTAGTACTCCCCGGTGCACTCTGGACTCCTCTTTCCCACAGAGTGGGGCCCCCCAGCTCTCTTCTGGCCCCCCAGACCCCTTAGACACCGTATAGTCTCCTCGCAACCCCTCCAGATTTCTCCCTTCTTCCCCAGAGGCATTTCTTGACAGTGTAGAGCCGTTGTCACCCTTCTAATGCACTCTGGACCCCTCTTTTTCACAGAATGGGGCCGCCCAGCTCTCTTGTGGCCCCCGAGACCCCTTAGACACCCTCTAGTCTCCTCGCAACCCCTCCAGATTTCTCCCTTCTTCCCCAGAGGCATTTCTGGACAGTGTAGACGCCTTAGCACCCCTCTATTGTGCTCTGGACCTCTCTTTTCCACAGAGTGGGGCCCCCCAGCTCTCTTCGAGCACCCCAGGCCCATTTAGACAGCCTCTCGTCTCCTGGCAACCCCTCCAGATTTCTCCCTTCTTCCCCAGAGGCATTTCTGGACCATGTAGATGCCTTAGCACCCCTCTAGTGCGCTCTGGACCCCTCTTTTCCACAGAATTGGGCCCCCCAGCTCTCTTCTGGCCCCCCAGGCCCCTTAGACACCCTCTCGTCTCCTGGCAACCCCTCCAGATTTCTCCCTTCTTCCCCAGAGGCATTTCTGGACAGTGTAGACCCGTTGTCACCCTTCTAATGCACTCTGGACCCCTCTTTTCCACAGCATTGGGTCCTCTAGCTGTCTTCTGGCCCCCCAGACCCCTTAGACAGCCTCTAGTCACCTGGCAACCCCTCCAGATTTCTCCCTTCTTCCCCAGAGGCATTTCTTGACAGTGTGGACACCTTAACACCCCTCTAGTGCGCTCTGGAGCCCTCTTTTCCCCAGAATGGGGCCCCATCAGGTCTCTGTGGGCCCCCCAGGCCCCTTAGACACCCTCTAGTCTCCTTGCAACCCTTCTAGATTGCTCCCTTCTTCCCCAGAGGCATTTCTGGACCATGTAGATGCTTTAACACCCCTCTATTTTGCTCTGGACCCCTCTTTTCAACAGAATTGCGCTCCCAGCTCTCCTGTGGCACCCCAGGCACCTTAGACGCCCTCTAGTCTCCTCGCAACCCCTCCAGATTGCTCCCTTCTTCCCCAGAGGCATTTCTTGACAGTGTAGAGGCCTTAGCACCCCTCTAGTGCACTCTGGAGCCCTCTTTTCCACAGAATGGGCCCCCCCAGCTTTCTTCTCTCCACTGAGGCCCGTTTAGACAGCCGCTAGTCTCCTCGCCACCCCTCCAGATTTCTCCCTTCTTCCCCAGAGGCATTTCTTGACAGTGTAGATGCCTTAGTACTCCCCGGTGCACTCTGGACTCCTCTTTCCCACAGAGTGGGGCCCCCCAGCTCTCTTCTGGCCCCCCAGACCGCTTAGACGCCCTCTCGTCTCCTGGCAACTCCTCCAGAATTCTCCCTTCTTCCCCAGAGGCATTTCTGGACAGTGTAGATGCCTTAGCCCCTCTCTATTGTGCTCTGGACCCATCTTTGCCACAGAATGGGGCCCCCCAACTCTCTTCGAGCACCCCAGGCCCGTTTAGACACCCTGTAGTCTCCTCACAACCTCTCCAGATTTCTCCCTTCTTCCCCAGAGGCATTTCTTGACCGTGTAGACGCCTTAGCACCCCTCTAGTGCACTCTGGACCCCTCTTTTCAACAGAATTGCGCCCCCAGCTCTCTTCTGGCCCCCAGACCGCTTAGAAACCCTCTGTAGTCTGCTCGCAACCCCTCCAGATTTCTCCCTTCTTCCCTAGACGCATTTCTTGACAGTGTAGAGGCCTTAGCACCCCTCTAATGCGCTCTGGACCCCTCTTTTCCACAGAACTGGCCCCCCAGCTCTCCTGTGGCACCCCAGGCACCTTAGACGCCCTCTAGTCTCCTGGCAACCCCTCCAGATTTCTTCCTTCTTCCCCAGAGACATTTCTTGACAGTGTACAAACGTTAGCACCCCTCTTGTGCGCTCTGGAGCCCTCTTTTCCACAGAATGGGCCCCCCCAGCTTTCTTCTCTCCACTGAGGCCCGTTTAGACAGCCGCTAGTCTCCTCGCCACCCCTCCAGATTGCTCCCTTCTTCCCCAGAGGCATTTCTGGACAGTGTAGACGCCTTAGCACCCCTCTATTGTGCTCTGGACCCCTCTTTTCCACAGAATGGGGCCCCCCGAGCTCTCTTCGAGCACCCCAGGCCCGTTTAGACACCCTGTAGTCTCCTCACAACCCCTCCAGATTTCTCCCTTCTTCCCCAGAGGCATTTCTGGACCATGTAGATGCCTTAGCACCCCTCTAGTGCACTCTGGACCCCTCTTTTCCACAGAATGGGGCCCCCCAGCTCTCTTCTCTCCACTGAGGCCCATTTAGAGACCCTCTAGTGTCCTCGCAACCCCTCCAGATTTCTCCCTTCTTCCCCAGAGGCATTTCTTGACAGTGTAGATGCCTTAGTACTCCCCGGTGCACTCTGGACTCCTCTTTCCCACAGAGTGGGGCCCCCCAGCTCTCTTCTGGCCCCCCAGACCGCTTAGACACCCTCTCGTCTCCTGGCAACCCCTCCAGAATTCTCCCTTCTTCCCCAGAGGCATTTCTGGACAGTGTAGATGCCTTAGCCCCTCTCTATTGTGCTCTGGACCCATCTTTGCCACAGAGTGGGGCCCCCCAGCTCTCTTCGAGCACCCCAGGCCCATTTAGACACCCTGTAGTCTCCTCACAACCCCTCCAGATTTCTCCCTTCTTCCCCAGAGGCATTTCTGGACCATGTAGACACCTTAGCACCCCTCTAGTGTGCTCTGGACCCCTCTTTTCCACAGCATTGGGTCCTCTAGCTGTCTTCTGGCCCCCCAGGCCCCTTAGACACCCTCTAGTCTCCTCGCAACTCCTCCAGATTTCTCCCTTCTTCCCCAGAGGCATTTCTGGACAGTGTAGAGGCCTTAGCTCCCCTCTAGTGCGCTCTGGAGCCCTCTTTTCCCCAGAAATGGGCCCCATCAGGTCTCTGTGGGCCCCCCAGGCCCCTTAGACGCCCTCTAGTCTCCTCGCAACCCTTCCAGATTGCTTCCTTCTTCCCCAGAGGCATTTCTTGACAGTGTAGACGCCTTAGCACCCCTCTAGTGCGCTCTGGACCCCTCTTTTCAACAGAATTGCGCCCCCAGCTCTCTTCTGGCCCCCCAGGCCCCTTAGACACCCTCTAGTCTCCTCGCAACCCCTCCAGATTTCTCCCTTCATCCCCAGAGCCATTTCTTGACAGTGTAGACGCCTTAGCACCCCTCTATTGTGCTCTGGACCCCTATTTTCCACAGAATTGCGCCCCCAGCTCTCTTCTGGCCCCCAGACCCCTTAGAAACCCTCTGTAGTCTGCTTGCAACCCCTCCAGATTTCTCCCTTCTTCCCCAGAGGCATTTCTTGACAGTGTAGAGGCCTTAGCACCCCGCTAGTGCACTCTGGACCCCTCTTTTCCACAGAATTGGCCCCCCAGCCCTCCTGTGGCAGCCCAGGCACCTTAGACGCCCTCTAGTCTCCTCGCAACCCCTCCAGATTTCTTCCTTCTTCCCCAGAGACATTTCTTGACCGTGTAGACGCCTTAGCACCCCTCTAGTGCGCTCTGGACCCCTCTTTGCCACAGAAATGGGGCCCCCGAGCTCTCTTCGAGCACCCCAGGCCCGTTTAGACACCCTCTGTAGTCTCCTGGCAACCCCTCCAGATTTCTCCCTTCTTCCCCAGAGGCATTTCTGGACCATGTAGATGCCTTAGCACCCCTCTAGTGCGCTCTGGACCCCTCTTTTCCACAGAATTGGGCCCCCCAGCTCTCTTCTGGCCCCCCAGGCCCCTTAGACACCCTCTCGTCTCCTGGCAACCCCTCCAGATTTCTCCCTTCTTCCCCAGAGGCATTTCTTGACAGTGTAGACCCGTTGTCACCCTTCTAATGCGCTCTGGAGCCCTCTTTTCCACAGAATGGGGCCCCCCAGCTCTCTTCGAGCACCCCAGGCCCATTTAGACACCCTCTGTAGTCTCCTCGCAACCCTTCCAGATTGCTCCCTTCTTCCCCAGAGGCATTTCTTGACAGTGTAGACGCCTTAGCACCCCTCTATTGTGCTCTGGACCCCTCTTTTCCACAGAATTGGGCCGCCCAGCTCTCTTCTGGCCCCCCAGGCTCCTTAGATACCCTCTCATCTCCTAGCAACCCCTCCAGATTTCTCCCTTCCTCCCCAGAGGCATTCCTTAACCGTGTAGACGCCTTGGCACCCCTCTAGTGCACTCTGAAGCCCTACTTTGTACAGAATTGGGCCCCCCAGCTGTTTTCTGGTCCCCCAGACCCTCTAGACACCCTCTAGTCTTCTCGCAACCCCTCCAGATTGCTCCCTTCTTCCCCAGAGGCATTTCTGGACCATGTAGATGCCTTAGCACCCCTCCAGTAAGCTCTGGAGCCCTCTTTTCCCCAGAAATGGGCCCCATCAGGTCTCTGTGGGCCCCCCAGACCCTTTAGACACCCTCTAGTCTCCTCGCAACCCCTCCAGATTTCTCCCTTCTTCCCCAGAGGCATTTCTGGACCATGTAGACACTTTAGCACCCCTCTAGTGTGCTCTGGAGCCCTCTTTTCCACAGCATTGGGTCCTCCAGCTCTCTTCTGGCCCCCCAGACCCCTTAGACAACCTCTAGTCTCCTCGCAACGCCTCCAGATTTCTCCCTTCTTCCCCAGAGGCATTTCTGGACCATGTAGACGCCTTTAGTACCCCTCTAGTGCGCTCTGGACCCCTCTTTTACACAGAATGCGCCCCCCCAGCTCTCTTGTGGCCCCCCAGACCCCTTAGACACCCTCTAGTCTCCTCGCAACCCCTCCAGATTTCTCCCTTCTTTGCCAGAGGCATTTCTGGACAGTGTAGAGGCCTTAGCACCCCTCTAGTGCGATCTGGACCCCTCTTTTCCCCAGAAATGGGCCCCCCAGCTGTCTTCTGGTCCCCCAGGCCCCTTAGACACCCTCTAGTCTCCTCGCAACTCCTCCAGATTTCTCCCTTCTTCCCCAGAGGCATTTCTGGACAGTGTAGACGCCTTAGCACCCCTCTAGTGCACTCTGGACCCCTCTTTTCCACAGCATTGGGTCCTCTAGCTGTCTTCTGGCCCCCCAGGCCCCTTAGACACCCTCTCGTCTCCTGGCAACCCCTCCAGATTTCTCCCTTCTTCCCCAGAGCCATTTCTTGACAGTGTAGACGCCTTAGAAACCCTCTAGTGCGCTCTGGACCCTTCTTTTCAACAGAATTGCGCTCCCAGCTCTCCTGTGGCACCCCAGGCACCTTAGACGCCCTGTAGTCTCCTGGCAACCCCTCCAGATTCCTCCCTTCTTTCCCAGAGGCATTTCTTGACAGTGTAGATGGCTTAGCACCCCTCTAGTGCACTCTGGACCCCTCTTTTCCACAGAATGGGCCCCCCCAGCTTTCTTCTCTCCACTGAGGCCCATTTAGACACCCTCTAGTGTCCTTACAACCCCTCCAGATTTCTCCCTTCTTCCCCAGAGGCATTTCTGGACCGTGTAGATGCCTTAGTACTCCCCGGTGCACTCTGGACTCCTCTTTCCCACAGAGTGGGGCCCCCCAGCTCTCTTCTGGCCCCCCAGACCCCTTAGACACCCTCTCGTCTCCTCGCAACCCCTCCAGATTTCTCCCTTCTTCCCCAGAGGCATTTCTTGACAGTGTAGACCCGTTGTCACCCTTCTAATGCACTCTGGACCCCTCTTTTTCACAGAATGGGGCCGCCCAGCTCTCTTGTGGCCCCCGAGACCCCTTAGACACCCTGTAGTCTCCTCGCAACCCCTCCAGATTTCTCCCTTCTTCCCCAGAGGCATTTCTGGACAGTGTAGACGCCTTAGCACCCCTCTATTGTGCTCTGGACCTCTCTTTTCCACAGAATGGGGCCCCCCAGCTCTCTTCGAGCACCCCAGGCCCATTTAGACAGCCTCTCGTCTCCTGGCAACCCCTCCAGATTTCTCCCTTCTTCCCCAGAGGCATTTCTGGACCATGTAGATGCCTTAGCACCCCTCTAGTGCGCTCTGGACCCCTCTTTTCCACAGAATTGGGCCCCCCAGCTCTCTTCTGGCCCCCCAGGCCCCTTAGACACCCTCTCGTCTCCTGGCAACCCCTCCAGATTTCTCCCTTCTTCCCCAGAGGCATTTCTGGACAGTGTAGACCCGTTGTCACCCTTCTAATGCACTCTGGAGCCCTCTTTTCCACAGCATTGGGTCCTCTAGCTGTCTTCTGGCCCCCCAGACCCCTTAGACAGCCTCTAGTCACCTGGCAACCCCTCCAGATTTCTCCCTTCTTCCCCAGAGGCATTTCTTGACAGTGTGGACACCTTAACACCCCTCTAGTGCGCTCTGGAGCCCTCTTTTCCCCAGAATGGGGCCCCATCAGGTCTCTGTGGGCCCCCCAGGCCCCTTAGACACCCTCTAGTCTCCTTGCAACCCTTCTAGATTGCTCCCTTCTTCCCCAGAGGCATTTCTGGACCATGTAGATGCTTTAACACCCCTCTATTGTGCTCTGGACCCCTCTTTTCAACAGAATTGCGCTCCCAGCTCTCCTGTGGCACCCCAGGCACCTTAGACGCCCTCTAGTCTCCTCGCAACCCCTCCAGATTCCTCCCTTCTTTCCCAGAGGCATTTCGTGACAGTGTAGAGGCCTTAGCACCCCTCTAGTGCACTCTGGACCCCTCTTTTCCACAGAATGGGGCCCCCCAGCTCTCTTCTCTCCACTGAGGCCCATTTAGAGACCCTCTAGTGTCCTCGCAACCCCTCCAGATTTCTCCCTTCTTCCCCAGAGGCATTTCTGGACCGTGTAGATGCCTTAGTACTCCCCGGTGCACTCTGGACTCCTCTTTCCCACAGAGTGGGGCCCCCCAGCTCTCTTCTGGCCCCCCAGACCGCTTAGACACCCTCTCGTCTCCTGGCAACCCCTCCAGAATTCTCCCTTCTTCCCCAGAGGCATTTCTGGACAGTGTAGATGCCTTAGCACCCCTCTATTGTGCTCTGGACCCATCTTTTCCACAGAGTGGGGCCCCCCAGCTCTCTTCGAGCACCCCAGGCCCGTTTAGACACCCTGTAGTCTCCTCGCAACCCCTCCAGATTTCTCCCTTCTTCCCCAGAGGCATTTCTGGACCATGTAGACACCTTAGCACCCCTCTAGTGTGCTCTGGACCCCTCTTTTCCACAGCATTGGGTCCTCTAGCTGTCTTCTGGCCCCCCAGGCCCCTTAGACACCCTCTCGTCTCCTGGCAACCCCTCCAGATTTCTCCCTTCTTCCCCAGAGGCATTTCTGGACAGTGTAGAGGCCTTAGCTCCCCTCTAGTGCGCTCTGGAGCCCTCTTTTCCCCAGAAATGGGCCCCATCAGGTCTCTGTGGGCCCCCCAGACCCCTTAGACACCCTCTAGTCTCCTCGCAACCCTTCCAGATTGCTTCCTTCTTCCCCAGAGGCATTTCTTGACAGTGTAGACGCCTTAGAAACCCTCTAGTGCGCTCTGGACCCCTCTTTTCAACAGAATTGCGCCCCCAGCTCTCTTCTGGCCCCCCAGGCCCCTTAGACACCCTCTAGTCTCCTCGCAACCCCTCCAGATTTCTCCCTTCTTCCCCAGAGCCATTTCTTGACAGTGTAGACGCCTTAGCACCCCTCTATTGTGCTCTGGACCCCTCTTTTCAACAGAATTGCGCCCCCAGCTCTCTTCTGGCCCCCAGACCCCTTAGAAACCCTCTGTAGTCTGCTCGCAACCCCTCCAGATTTCTCCCTTCTTCCCCAGAGGCATTTCTTGACAGTGTAGAGGCCTTAGCACCCCGCTAGTGCACTCTGGACCCCTCTTTTCCACAGAATTGGCCCCCCAGCCCTCCTGTGGCAGCCCAGGCACCTTAGACGCCCTCTAGTCTCCTCGCAACCCCTCCAGATTTCTTCCTTCTTCCCCAGAGACATTTCTTGACCGTGTAGACGCCTTAGCACCCCTCTAGTGCGCTCTGGACCCCTCTTTGCCACAGAAATGGGGCCCCCGAGCTCTCTTCGAGCACCCCAGGCCCGTTTAGACACCCTCTGTAGTCTCCTGGCAACCCCTCCAGATTTCTCCCTTCTTCCCCAGAGGCATTTCTGGACCATGTAGATGCCTTAGCACCCCTCTAGTGCGCTCTGGACCCCTTTTTTCCACAGAATTGGGCCCCCCAGCTCTCTTCTGGCCCCCCAGGCCCCTTAGACACCCTCTCGTCTCCTGGCAACCCCTCCAGATTTCTCCCTTCTTCCCCAGAGGCATTTCTTGACAGTGTAGACCCGTTGTCACCCTTCTAATGCGCTCTGGACCCCTCTTTTCCACAGAATGGGGCCCCCCAGCTCTCTTCGAGCACCCCAGGCCCATTTAGACACCCTCTGTAGTCTCCTCGCAACCCTTCCAGATTGCTCCCTTCTTCCCCAGAGGCATTTCTTGACAGTGTAGACGCCTTAGCACCCCTCTATTGTGCTCTGGACCCCTCTTTTCCACAGAATTGGGCCGCCCAGCTCTCTTCTGGCCCCCCAGGCTCCTTAGATACCCTCTCATCTCCTAGCAACCCCTCCAGATTTCTCCCTTCCTCCCCAGAGGCATTCCTTAACCGTGTAGACGCCTTGGCACCCCTCTAGTGCACTCTGAAGCCCTACTTTGTACAGAATTGGGCCCCCCAGCTGTTTTCTGGTCCCCCAGACCCTCTAGACACCCTCTAGTCTTCTCGCAACCCCTCCAGATTGCTCCCTTCTTCCCCAGAGGCATTTCTGGACCATGTAGATGCCTTAGCACCCCTCCAGTAAGCTCTGGAGCCCTCTTTTCCCCAGAAATGGGCCCCATCAGGTCTCTGTCGGCCCCCCAGACCCTTTAGACACCCTCTAGTCTCCTCGCAACCCCTCCAGATTTCTCCCTTCTTCCCCAGAGGCATTTCTGGACCATGTAGACACTTTAGCACCCCTCTAGTGTGCTCTGGAGCCCTCTTTTCCACAGCATTGGGTCCTCCAGCTCTCTTCTGGCCCCCCAGACCCCTTAGACAGCCTCTAGTCTCCTCGCAACGCCTCCAGATTTCTCCCTTCTTCCCCAGAGGCATTTCTGGACCATGTAGACGCCTTTAATACCCCTCTAGTGCGCTCTGGACCCCTCTTTTACACAGAATGCGCCCCCCCAGCTCTCTTGTGGCCCCCCAGACCCCTTAGACACCCTCTAGTCTCCTCGCAACCCCTCCAGATTTCTCCCTTCTTTGCCAGAGGCATTTCTGGACAGTGTAGAGGCCTTAGCACCCCTCTAGTGCCATCTGGACCCCTCTTTTCCCCAGAAATGGGCCCCCCAGCTGTCTTCTGGTCCCCCAGGCCCCTTAGACACCCTCTAGTCTCCTCGCAACTCCTCCAGATTTCTCCCTTCTTCCCCAGAGGCATTTCTTGACAGTGTAGACGCCTTAGCACCCCTCTAGTGCACTCTGGACCCCTCTTTTCCACAACATTGGGTCCTCTAGCTGTCTTCTGGCCCCCCAGGCCCCTTAGACACCCTCTCGTCTCCTGGCAACCCCTCCAGATTTCTCCCTTCTTCCCCAGAGGCATTTCTTGACAGTGTAGACGCCTTAGAAACCCTCTAGTGTGCTCTGGACCCTTCTTTTCAACAGAATTGCGCTCCCAGCTCTCCTGTGGCACCCCAGGCACCTTAGACGCCCTCTAGTCTCCTCGCAACCCCTCCAGATTCCTCCCTTCTTTCCCAGAGGCATTTCTTGACAGTGTAGATGGCTTAGCACCCCTCTAGTGCACTCTGGACCCCTCTTTTCCACAGAATGGGCCCCCCCAGCTTTCTTCTCTCCACTGAGGCCCATTTAGACACCCTCTAGTGTCCTTACAACCCCTCCAGATTGCTCCCTTCTTCCCCAGAGGCATTTCTGGACCGTGTAGATGCCTTAGTACTCCCCGGTGCACTCTGGACCCCTCTTTCCCACAGAGTGGGGCCCCCCAGCTCTCCTCTGGCCCCCCAGACCCCTTAGACACCGTATAGTCTGCTCGCAACCCCTCCAGATTTCTCCCTTCTTCCCCAGAGGCATTTCTTGACAGTGTAGACCCGTTGTCACCCTTCTAATGCACTCTGGACCCCTCTTTTTCACAGAATGGGGCCGCCCAGCTCTCTTGTGGCCCCCGAGACCCCTTAGACACCCTGTAGTCTCCTCGCAACCCCTCCAGATTTCTCCCTTCTTCCCCAGAGGCATTTCTGGACAGTGTAGACGCCTTAGCACCCCTCTATTGTGCTCTGGACCTCTCTTTTCCACAGAATGGGGCCCCCCAGCTCTCTTCGAGCACCCCAGGCCCATTTAGACAGCCTCTCGTCTCCTGGCAACCCCTCCAGATTTCTCCCTTCTTCCCCAGAGGCATTTCTGGACCATGTAGATGCCTTAGCACCCCTCTAGTGCGCTCTGGACCCCTCTTTTCCACAGAATTGGGCCCCCCAGCTCTCTTCTGGCCCCCCAGGCCCCTTAGACACCCTCTCGTCTCCTGGCAACCCCTCCAGATTTCTCCCTTCTTCCCCAGAGGCATTTCTGGACAGTGTAGACCCGTTGTCACCCTTCTAATGCACTCTGGAGCCCTCTTTTCCACAGCATTGGGTCCTCTAGCTGTCTTCTGGCCCCCCAGACCCCTTAGACAGCCTCTAGTCACCTGGCAACCCCTCCAGATTTCTCCCTTCTTCCCCAGAGGCATTTCTTGACAGTGTGGACACCTTAACACCCCTCTAGTGCGCTCTGGAGCCCTCTTTTCCCCAGAATGGGGCCCCATCAGGTCTCTGTGGGCCCCCCAGGCCCCTTAGACACCCTCTAGTCTCCTTGCAACCCTTCTAGATTGCTCCCTTCTTCCCCAGAGGCATTTCTGGACCATGTAGATGCTTTAACACCCCTCTATTGTGCTCTGGACCCCTCTTTTCAACAGAATTGCGCTCCCAGCTCTCCTGTGGCACCCCAGGCACCTTAGACGCCCTCTAGTCTCCTCGCAACCCCTCCAGATTCCTCCCTTCTTTCCCAGAAGCATTTCTTGACAGTGTAGAGGCCTTAGCACCCCTCTAGTGCACTCTGGACCCCTCTTTTCCACAGAATGGGGCCCCCCAGCTCTCTTCGAGCACCCCAGGCCCGTTTAGACAGGCGCTAGTCTCCTCGCCACCCCTCCAGATTGCTCCCTTCTTCCCCAGAGGCATTTCTGGACAGTGTAGACGCCTTAGCACCCCTCTATTGTGCTCTGGACCCCTCTTTTCCACAGAATGGGGCCCCCCAGCTCTCTTCGAGCACCCCAGGCCCGTTTAGACACCCTGTAGTCTCCTCACAACCCCTCCAGATTTCTCCCTTCTTCCCCAGAGGCATTTCTGGACCATGTAGACACTTTAGCACCCCTCTAGTGCGCTCTGGACCCCTCTTTTCAACAGCATTGGGTCCTCTAGCTGTCTTCTGGCCCCCCAGGCCCCTTAGACACCCTCTAGTGTCCTCGCAACTCCTCCAGATTTCTCCCTTCTTCCCCAGAGGCATTTCTTGACAGTGTAGACGCCTTAGAAACCCTCTATTGTGCTCTGGACCCCTCTTTTCAACAGAATTGCGCTCCCAGCTCTCCTGTGGCACCCCAGGCACCTTAGACGCCCTCTAGTCTCCTCGCAACCCCTCCAGATTTCTTCCTTCTTCCCCAGAGGCATTTCTGGACAGTGTAGAGGCCTTAGCACCCCTCTAGTGCACTCTGGAGCCCTCTTTTCCACAGAATGGGCCCCCCCAGCTTTCTTCTCTCCACTGAGGCCCATTTAGACAGCCGCTAGTCTCCTCGCCACCCCTCCAGATTGCTCCCTTCTTCCCCAGAGGCATTTCTGGACAGTGTAGACGCCTTAGCACCCCTCTATTGTGCTCTGGACCCCTCTTTTCCACAGAATGGGGCCCCCCAGCTCTCTTCGAGCACCCCAGGCCCGTTTAGACACCCTGTAGTCTCCTCACAACCCCTCCAGATTTCTCCCTTCTTCCCCAGAGGCATTTCTGGACCATGTAGATGCCTTAGCACCCCTCTAGTGCACTCTGGACCCCTCTTTTCCACAGAATGGGGCCCCCCAGCTCTCTTCTCTCCACTGAGGCCCATTTAGAGACCCTCTAGTGTCCTCGCAACCCCTCCAGATTTCTCCCTTCTTCCCCAGAGGCATTTCTTGACACTGTAGATGCCTTAGTACTCCCCGGTGCACTCTGGACTCCTCTTTCCCACAGAGTGGGGCCCCCCAGCTCTCTTCTGGCCCCCCAGACCGCTTAGACACCCTCTCGTCTCCTGGCAACCCCTCCAGAATTCTCCCTTCTTCCCCAGAGGCATTTCTGGACAGTGTAGATGCCTTAGCCCCTCTCTATTGTGCTCTGGACCCATCTTTGCCACAGAATGGGGCCCCCCAACTCTCTTCGAGCACCCCAGGCCCGTTTAGACACCCTGTAGTCTCCTCACAACCTCTCCAGATTTCTCCCTTCTTCCCCAGAGGCATTTCTTGACCGTGTAGACGCCTTAGCACCCCTCTAGTGCACTCTGGACCCCTCTTTTCAACAGAATTGCGCCCCCAGCTCTCTTCTGGCCCCCAGACCGCTTAGAAACCCTCTGTAGTCTGCTCGCAACCCCTCCAGATTTCTCCCTTCTTCCCTAGACGCATTTCTTGACAGTGTAGAGGCCTTAGCACCCCTCTAATGCGCTCTGGACCCCTCTTTTCCACAGAACTGGCCCCCCAGCTCTCCTGTGGCACCCCAGGCACCTTAGACGCCCTCTAGTCTCCTCGCAACCCCTCCAGATTTCTTCCTTCTTCCCCAGAGACATTTCTTGACAGTGTACAAACGTTAGCACCCCTCTTGTGCGCTCTGGAGCCCTCTTTTCCACAGAATGGGCCCCCCCAGCTTTCTTCTCTCCACTGAGGCCCGTTTAGACAGCCGCTAGTCTCCTCGCCACCCCTCCAGATTGCTCCCTTCTTCCCCAGAGGCATTTCTGGACAGTGTAGACGCCTTAGCACCCCTCTATTGTGCTCTGGACCCCTCTTTTCCACAGAATGGGGCCCCCCGAGCTCTCTTCGAGCACCCCAGGCCCGTTTAGACACCCTGTAGTCTCCTCACAACCCCTCCAGATTTCTCCCTTCTTCCCCAGAGGCATTTCTGGACCATGTAGATGCCTTAGCACCCCTCTAGTGCACTCTGGACCCCTCTTTTCCACAGAATGGGGCCCCCCAGCTCTCTTCTCTCCACTGAGGCCCATTTAGAGACCCTCTAGTGTCCTCGCAACCCCTCCAGATTTCTCCCTTCTTCCCCAGAGGCATTTCTTGACAGTGTAGATGCCTTAGTACTCCCCGGTGCACTCTGGACTCCTCTTTCCCACAGAGTGGGGCCCCCCAGCTCTCTTCTGGCCCCCCAGACCGCTTAGACACCCTCTCGTCTCCTGGCAACCCCTCCAGAATTCTCCCTTCTTCCCCAGAGGCATTTCTGGACAGTGTAGATGCCTTAGCCCCTCTCTATTGTGCTCTGGACCCATCTTTGCCACAGAATGGGGCCCCCCAACTCTCTTCGAGCACCCCAGGCCCGTTTAGACACCCTGTAGTCTCCTCACAACCTCTCCAGATTTCTCCCTTCTTCCCCAGAGGCATTTCTTGACCGTGTAGACGCCTTAGCACCCCTCTAGTGCACTCTGGACCCCTCTTTTCAACAGAATTGCGCCCCCAGCTCTCTTCTGGCCCCCAGACCGCTTAGAAACCCTCTGTAGTCTGCTCGCAACCCCTCCAGATTTCTCCCTTCTTCCCTAGACGCATTTCTTGACAGTGTAGAGGCCTTAGCACCCCTCTAATGCGCTCTGGACCCCTCTTTTCCACAGAACTGGCCCCCCAGCTCTCCTGTGGCACCCCAGGCACCTTAGACGCCCTCTAGTCTCCTCGCAATCCCTCCAGATTTCTTCCTTCTTCCCCAGAGACATTTCTTGACAGTGTACAAACGTTAGCACCCCTCTTGTGCGCTCTGGAGCCCTCTTTTCCACAGCATTGGGCCCCCCCAGCTTTCTTCTCTCCACTGAGGCCCGTTTAGACAGCCGCTAGTCTCCTCGCCACCCCTCCAGATTCCTCCCTTCTTCCCCAGAGGCATTTCTGGACAGTGTAGACGCCTTAGCACCCCTCTATTGTGCTCTGGACCCCTCTTTTCCACAGAATGGGGCCCCCCGAGCTCTCTTCGAGCACCCCAGGCCCGTTTAGACACCCTGTAGTCTCCTCACAACCCCTCCAGATTTCTCCCTTCTTCCCCAGAGGCATTTCTGGACCATGTAGATGCCTTAGCACCCCTCTAGTGCACTCTGGACCCCTCTTTTCCACAGAATGGGGCCCCCCAGCTCTCTTCTCTCCACTGAGGCCCATTTAGAGACCCTCTAGTGTCCTCGCAACCCCTCCAGATTTCTCCCTTCTTCCCCAGAGGCATTTCTTGACAGTGTAGATGCCTTAGTACTCCCCGGTGCACTCTGGACTCCTCTTTCCCACAGAGTGGGGCCCCCCAGCTCTCTTCTGGCCCCCCAGACCGCTTAGACACCCTCTCGTCTCCTGGCAACCCCTCCAGAATTCTCCCTTCTTCCCCAGAGGCATTTCTGGACAGTGTAGATGCCTTAGCCCCTCTCTATTGTGCTCTGGACCCATCTTTGCCACAGAATGGGGCCCCCCAACTCTCTTCGAGCACCCCAGGCCCGTTTAGACACCCTGTAGTCTCCTCACAACCTCTCCAGATTTCTCCCTTCTTCCCCAGAGGCATTTCTTGACAGTGTAGATGCCTTAGAAACCCTCTAGTGCGCTCTGGACACCTCTTTTCCACAGCATTGGGTCCTCTAGCTGTCTTCTGGCCCCCCAGGCCCCTTAGACACCCTCTAGTCTCCTCGCAACTCCTCCAGATTTCTCCCTTCTTCCCCAGAGGCATTTCTGGACAGTGTAGAGGCCTTAGCTCCCCTCTAGTGCGCTCTGGAGCCCTCTTTTCCCCAGAAATGGGCCCCATCAGGTCTCTGTGGGCCCCCCAGGCCCCTTAGACGCCCTCTAGTCTCCTCGCAACCCTTCCAGATTGCTTCCTTCTTCCCCAGAGGCATTTCTTGACAGTGTAGACGCCTTAGAAACCCTCTAGTGCGCTCTGGACCCCTCTTTTCAACAGAATTGCGCCCCCAGCTCTCTTCTGGCCCCCCAGGCCCCTTAGACACCCTCTAGTCTCCTCGCAACCCCTCCAGATTTCTCCCTTCATCCCCAGAGCCATTTCTTGACAGTGTAGAGGCCTTAGCACCCCTCTATTGTGCTCTGGACCCCTCTTTTCAACAGAATTGCGCCCCCAGCTCTCTTCTGGCCCCCAGACCCCTTTGAAACCCTCTGTAGTCTCCTCGCAACCCCTCCAGATTTCTCCCTTCTTCCCCAGAGGCATTTCTTGACAGTGTAGACCCGTTGTCACCCTTCTAATGCGCTCTGGAGCCCTCTTTTCCACAGAATGGGGCCCCCCAGCTCTCTTCGAGCACCCCAGGCCCATTTAGACACCCTCTGTAGTCTCCTCGCAACCCTTCCAGATTGCTCCCTTCTTCCCCAGAGGCATTTCTTGACAGTGTAGACGCCTTAGCACCCCTCTAATGTGCTTTGGACCCCTCTTTTCCACAGAATTGGGCCGCCCAGCTCTCTTCTGGCCCCCCAGGCTCCTTAGATACCCTCTCATCTCCTAGCAACCCCTCCAGATTTCTCCCTTCCTCCCCAGAGGCATTCCTTAACCGTGTAGACGCCTTGGCACCCCTCTAGTGCACTCTGAAGCCCTACTTTGTACAGAATTGGGCCCCCCCAGCTGTTTTCTGGTCCCCCAGACCCTCTAGACACCCTCTAGTCTTCTCGCAACCCCTCCAGATTGCTCCCTTCTTCCCCAGAGGCATTTCTGGACCATGTAGATGCCTTAGCACCCCTCCAGTAAGCTCTGGAGCCCTCTTTTCCCCAGAAATGGGCCCCATCAGGTCTCTGTGGGCCCCCCAGACCCTTTAGACACCCTCTAGTCTCCTCGCAACCCCTCCAGATTTCTCCCTTCTTCCCCAGAGGCATTTCTTGACAGTGTAGACGCCTTAGCACCCCTCTATTGTGCTCTGGAGCCCTCTTTTCCACAGCATTGGGTCCTCCAGCTCTCTTCTGGCCCCCCAGACCCCTTAGACAGCCTCTAGTCTCCTCGCAACGCCTCCAGATTTCTCCCTTCTTCCCCAGAGGCATTTCTGGACCATGTAGACGCCTTTAGTACCCCTCTAGTGCGCTCTGGACCCCTCTTTTACACAGAATGCGCCCCCCCAGCTCTCTTGTGGCCCCCCAGACCCCTTAGACACCCTCTAGTCTCCTCGCAACCCCTCCAGATTTCTCCCTTCTTCCCCAGAGGCATTTCTGGACAGTGTAGACACCTTAGCACCCCTCTAGTGCGATCTGGACCCCTGTTTTCCACAGAATGGGGCCCCCCAGCTGTCTTCTGGTCCCCCAGGCCCCTTAGACACCCTCTAGTCTCCTCGCAACTCCTCCAGATTGCTCCCTTCATCACCAGAGCCATTTCTTGACAGTGTAGACGCATTAGAAACCCTCTAGTGCGCTCTGGACCCTTCTTTTCAACAGAATTGCGCCCCCAGCTCTCCTGTGGCACCCCAGGCACCTTAGACGCCCTCTAGTCTCCTCGCAACCCCTCCAGATTTCTTCCTTCTTCCCCAGAGACATTTCTTGACAGTGTACAAACGTTAGCACCCCTCTAGTGCACTCTGGACCCCTCTTTTCCACAGAATGGCCCCCCCAGCTCTCTTCTGGCCCCGCAGACCCCTTAGACACCCTGTCGTCTCCTCGCCACCCCTCCAGATTTCTCCCTTCTTCCCCAGAGGCATTTCTGGACCATGTAGATGCCTTAGCCCCCCTCTATTGTGCTCTGGACCTATCTTCTCCACAGAGTGGGGCCCCCCAGCTCTCTTCGAGCACCCCAGGCCCGTTTAGACACCCTGTAGTCTCCTCACAACCCCTCCAGATTTCTCCCTTCTTCCCCAGAGGCATTTCTGGACCATGTAGACACCTTAGCACCCTTCTAGTGTGCTCTGGACCCCTCTTTTCCACAGCATTGGGTCCTCTACCTGTCTTCTGGCCCCCCAGGCCCCTTAGACACCCTCTAGTCTCCTCGCAACTCCTCCAGATTTCTCCCTTCTTCCCCAGAGGCATTTCTGGACAGTGTAGAGGCCTTAGCTCCCCTCTAGTGCGCTCTGGAGCCCTCTTTTCCCCAGAAATGGGCCCCATCAGGTCTCTGTGGGCCCCCCAGGCCCCTTAGACACCCTCTAGTCTCCTCGCAACCCTTCCAGATTGCTTCCTTCTTCCCCAGAGGCATTTCTTGACAGTGTAGACGCCTTAGAAACCCTCTAGTGCGCTCTGGACCTCTCTTTTCAACAGAATTGCGCCCCCAGCTCTCTTCTGGCCCCCCAGGCCCCTTAGACACCCTCTAGTCTCCTCGCAACCCCTCCAGATTTCTCCCTTCATCCCCAGAGCCATTTCTTGACAGTGTAGACGCCTTAGCACCCCTCTATTGTGCTCTGGACCCCTCTTTTCAACAGAATTGCGCCCCCAGCTCTCTTCTGGCCCCCAGACCCCTTAGAAACCCTCTGTAGTCTGCTTGCAACCCCTCCAGATTTCTCCCTTCTTCCCCAGAGGCATTTCTTGACAGTGTAGAGGCCTTAGCACCCCGCTAGTGCACTCTGGACCCCTCTTTTCCACAGAATTGGCCCCCCAGCCCTCCTGTGGCAGCCCAGGCACCTTAGACGCCCTCTAGTCTCCTCGCAACCCCTCCAGATTTCTTCCTTCTTCCCCAGAGACATTTCTTGACCGTGTAGACGCCTTAGCACCCCTCTAGTGCGCTCTGGACCCCTCTTTGCCACAGAAATGGGGCCCCCGAGCTCTCTTCGAGCACCCCAGGCCCGTTTAGACACCCTCTGTAGTCTCCTGGCAACCCCTCCAGATTTCTCCCTTCTTCCCCAGAGGCATTTCTGGACCATGTAGATGCCTTAGCACCCCTCTAGTGCGCTCTGGACCCCTCTTTTCCACAGAATTGGGCCCCCCAGCTCTCTTCTGGCCCCCCAGGCCCCTTAGACACCCTCTCGTCTCCTGGCAACCCCTCCAGATTTCTCCCTTCTTCCCCAGAGGCATTTCTTGACAGTGTAGACCCGTTGTCACCCTTCTAATGCGCTCTGGAGCCCTCTTTTCCACAGAATGGGGCCCCCCAGCTCTCTTCGAGCACCCCAGGCCCATTTAGACACCCTCTGTAGTCTCCTCGCAACCCTTCCAGATTGCTCCCTTCTTCCCCAGAGGCATTTCTTGACAGTGTAGACGCCTTAGCACCCCTCTATTGTGCTCTGGACCCCTCTTTTCCACAGAATTGGGCCGCCCAGCTCTCTTCTGGCCCCCCAGGCTCCTTAGATACCCTCTCATCTCCTAGCAACCCCTCCAGATTTCTCCCTTCCTCCCCAGAGGCATTCCTTAACCGTGTAGACGCCTTGGCACCCCTCTAGTGCACTCTGAAGCCCTACTTTGTACAGAATTGGGCCCCCCAGCTGTTTTCTGGTCCCCCAGACCCTCTAGACACCCTCTAGTCTCCTCGCAACCCCTCCAGATTTCTCCCTTCTTCCCCAGAGGCATTTCTGGACCATGTAGACGCCTTTAGTACCCCTCTATTGCGCTCTGGACCCCTCTTTTACACAGAATGCGCCCCCCCAGCTCTCTTGTGGCCCCCCAGACCCCTTAGACACCCTCTAGTCTCCTCGCAACCCCTCCAGATTTCTCCCTTCTTCCCCAGAGGCATTTCTGGACAGTGTAGACGCCTTAGCACCCCTCTAGTGCGATCTGGACCCCTGTTTTCCACAGAATGGGGCCCCCCAGCTGTCTTCTGGTCCCCCAGGCCCCTTAGACACCCTCTAGTCTCCTCGCAACTCCTCCAGATTGCTCCCTTCATCACCAGAGCCATTTCTTGACAGTGTAGACGCATTAGAAACCCTCTAGTGCGCTCTGGACCCTTCTTTTCAACAGAATTGCGCCCCCAGCTCTCCTGTGGCACCCCAGGCACCTTAGACGCCCTCTAGTCTCCTCGCAACCCCTCCAGATTTCTTCCTTCTTCCCCAGAGACATTTCTTGACAGTGTACAAACGTTAGCACCCCTCTAGTGCACTCTGGACCCCTCTTCTCCACAGAATGGCCCCCCCAGCTCTCTTCTGGCCCCGCAGACCCCTTAGACACCCTCTCGTCTCCTCGCAACCCCTCCAGATTTCTCCCTTCTTCCCCAGAGGCATTTCTGGACAGTGTAGACGCCTTAGCACCCCTCTATTGTGCTCTGGACCCCTCTTTTCCACAGAATGGGGCCCCCCAGCTCTCTTCGAGCACCCCAGGCCCGTTTAGACACCCTGTAGTCTCCTCACAACCCCTCCAGATTTCTCCCTTCTTCCCCAGAGGCATTTCTGGACCATGTAGATGCCTTAGCACCCCTCTAGTGCGCTCTGGACCCCTCTTTTCCACAGAATTGGGCCCCCCAGCTCTCTTCTGGCCCCCCAGGCCCCTTAGACAGCCTCTAGTCTCCTTGCAACCCCTCCAGATTTCTCCCTTCATCCCCAGAAGCATTTCTTGACAGTGTAGAGGCCTTAGCACCCCTCTAGTGCACTCTGGACCCCTCTTTTCCACAGAATGGGGCCCCCCAGCTTTCTTCTCTCCACTGAGGCCCGTTTAGACACCCTGTCGTCTCCTCGCAACCCCTCCAGATTGCTCCCTTCTTCCCCAGAGGCATTTCTGGACAGTGTAGATGCCTTAGCACCCCTCTGTTGTGCTCTGGACCCCTCTTTTACACAAAAGTGGGCCCCCCAGCTCTCTTCTCTCCACTGAGGCCCATTTAGACAGCCTCTCGTCTCCTGGCAACCCCTCCAGATTTCTCCCTTCTTCCCCAGAGGCATTTCTTGACAGTGTAGACGCCTTAGTACTCCCCGGTGCACTCTGGACTCCTCTTTCCCACAGAGTGGGGCCCCCCGAGCTCTCCTGTGGCACCCCAGGCCTCTTAGACAGCCTCTAGTCTCCTCGCCACCCCTCCAGAATTCTCCCTTCTTCCCCAGAGGCATTTCTGGACAGTGTAGACGCCTTAGCACCCCTCTATTGTGCTCTGGACCCCTCTTTGCCACAGAATGGGGCCCCCCAGCTTTCTTCGAGCACCCCAGGCCCATTTAGACACCCTCTGTAGTCTCCTGGCAACCCCTCCAGATTTCTCCCTTCTTCCCCAGAGGCATTTCTGGACCATGTAGATACTTTAGCACCCCTCTAATGTGCTCTGGACCCCTCTTTTCCACAGCATTGGGTCCTCTAGCTGTCTTCTGGCCCCCCAGGCCCCTTAGACACCCTCTAGTCTCCTCGCAACTCCTCCAGATTTCTCCCTTCTTCCCCAGAGGCATTTCTGGACAGTGTGGACGCCTTAGCACCCCTCTATTGTGCTCTGGACCCATCTTTTCCACAGCATTGGGTCCTCTAGCTGTCTTCTGGCCCCCCAGGCCCCTTAGACACCCTCTAGTCTTCTCGCAACCCATCCAGATTTCTCCCTTCTTCCCCAGAGGCATTTCTGGACCATGTAGACACCTTAGCACCCCTCCAGTAAGCTCTGGACCCATCTTTTCCACAGCATTGGGTCCTCTAGCTGTCTTCTGGCCCCCCAGGCCCCTTAGACACCCTCTCGTCTCCTGGCAACCCCTCCAGATTTCTCCCTTCTTCCTCAGAGGCATTTCTTGACAGTGTGGACACCTTAGCACCCCTCTAGTGCGCTCTGGACCCCTCTTTTCAACAGAAATGGGCCCCATCAGGTCTCTGTGGGCCCCCCAGACCCCTTAGACACCCTCTAGTCTCCTCGCAACCCTTCCAGATTCCTCCCTTCTTCCCCAGAGGCATTTCTTGACAGTGTAGACGCCTTAGAAACCCTCTAGTGCACTCTGGACCCCTCTTTTCCACAGAATGGGGCCCCCCAGCTTTCTTCTCTCCACTGAGGCCTGTTTAGACACCCTGTCGTCTCCTCGCAACCCCTCCAGATTGCTCCCTTCTTCCCCAGAGGCATTTCTGGACAGTGTAGATGCCTTAGCACCCCTCTAGTGTGCTCTGGAGCCCTCTTTTCCACAGCATTGGGTCCTCTAGCTGTCTTCTGGCCCCCCAGGCCCCTTAGACACCCTCTAGTCTCCTCGCAACCCCTCCAGATTTCTTCCTTCTTCCCCAGAAGCATTTCTTGACAGTGTAGAGGCCTTAGCACCCCTCTAGTGCACTCTGGAGCCCTCTTTTCCACAGAATGGGCCCCCCCAGCTTTCTTCTCTCCACTGAGGCCCGTTTAGACAGCCGCTAGTCTCCTCGCCACCCCTCCAGATTGCTCCCTTCTTCCCCAGAGGCATTTCTGGACAGTGTAGACGCCTTAGCACCCCTCTATTGTGCTCTGGACCCCTCTTTTCCACAGAATGGGGCCCCCCGCGCTCTCTTCGAGCACCCCAGGCCCGTTTAGACACCCTGTAGTCTCCTCACAACCCCTCCAGATTTCTCCCTTCTTCCCCAGAGGCATTTCTGGACCATGTAGATGCCTTAGCACCCCTCTAGTGCACTCTGGACCCCTCTTTTCCACAGAATGGGGCCCCCCAGCTCTCTTCTCTCCACTGAGGCCCATTTAGAGACCCTCTAGTGTCCTCGCAACCCCTCCAGATTTCTCCCTTCTTCCCCAGAGGCATTTCTTGACAGTGTAGATGCCTTAGTACTCCCCGGTGCACTCTGGACTCCTCTTTCCCACAGAGTGGGGCCCCCCAGCTCTCTTCTGGCCCCCCAGACCGCTTAGACACCCTCTCGTCTCCTGGCAACCCCTCCAGAATTCTCCCTTCTTCCCCAGAGGCATTTCTGGACAGTGTAGATGCCTTAGCCCCTCTCTATTGTGCTCTGGACCCATCTTTGCCACAGAATGGGGCCCCCCAACTTTCTTCGAGCACCCCAGGCCCGTTTAGACACCCTGTAGTCTCCTCACAACCTCTCCAGATTTCTCCCTTCTTCCCCAGAGGCATTTCTGGACAGTGTAGACGCCTTAGCACCCCTCTAGTGCGCTCTGGACACCTCTTTTCCACAGAAATGGGCCCCATCAGGTGTCTGCGGGGCCCCGAGACCCCTTAGACACCCTCTCGTCTCCTGGCAACCCCTCCAGAATTCTCCCTTCTTCCCCAGAGGCATTTCTGGACAGTGTAGATGCCTTAGCCCCCCTCTATTGTGCTCTGGACCCATCTTTTCCACAGAGTGGGGCCCCCCAGCTCTCTTCGAGCACCCCAGGCCCGTTTAGACACCCTGTAGTCTCCTCACAACCCCTCCAGATTTCTCCCTTCTTCCCCAGAGGCATTTCTGGACCATGTAGACACCTTAGCACCCCTCTAGTGTGCTCTGGACCCCTCTTTTCCACAGCATTGGGTCCTCTAGCTGTCTTCTGGCCCCCCAGGCCCCTTAGACACCCTCTAGTCTCCTCGCAACTCCTCCAGATTTCTCCCTTCTTCCCCAGAGGCATTTCTGGACAGTGTAGAGGCCTTAGCTCCCCTCTAGTGCGCTCTGGAGCCCTCTTTTCCCCAGAAATGGGCCCCATCAGGTCTCTGTGGGCCCCCCAGGCCCCTTAGACACCCTCTAGTCTCCTCGCAACCCTTCCAGATTGCTCCCTTCTTCCCCAGAGGCATTTCTTGACAGTGTAGACGCCTTAGAAACCCTCTAGTGCGCTCTGGACCCCTCTTTTCAACAGAATTGCGCCCCCAGCTCTCTTCTGGCCCCCCAGGCCCCTTAGACACCCTCTAGTCTCCTCGCAACCCCTCCAGATTTCTCCCTTCATCCCCAGAGCCATTTCTTGACAGTGTAGAGGCCTTAGCACCCCTCTATTGTGCTCTGGACCCCTCTTTTCAACAGAATTGCGCCCCCAGCTCTCTTCTGGCCCCCAGACCCCTTAGAAACCCTCTGTAGTCTGCTCGCAACCCCTCCAGATTTCTCCCTTCTTCCCCAGAGGCATTTCTTGACAGTGTAGAGGCCTTAGCACCCCGCTAGTGCACTCTGGACCCCTCTTTTCCACAGAATTGGCCCCCCAGCCCTCCTGTGGCAGCCCAGGCACCTTAGACGCCCTCTAGTCTCCTCGCAACCCCTCCAGATTTCTTCCTTCTTCCCCAGAGACATTTCTTGACCGTGTAGACGCCTTAGCACCCCTCTAGTGCGCTCTGGACCCCTCTTTGCCACAGAAATGGGGCCCCCGAGCTCTCTTCGAGCACCCCAGGCCCGTTTAGACACCCTCTGTAGTCTCCTCGCAACCCCTCCAGATTTCTTCCTTCTTCCCCAGAGACATTTCTTGACCGTGTAGACGCCTTAGCACCCCTCTATTGTGCTCTGGACCCCTCTTTTCCACAGAATTGGGCCGCCCAGCTCTCTTCTGGCCCCCCAGGCTCCTTAGATACCCTCTCATCTCCTAGCAACCCCTCCAGATTTCTCCCTTCCTCCCCAGAGGCATTCCTTAACCGTGTAGACGCCTTGGCACCCCTCTAGTGCACTCTGAAGCCCTACTTTGTACAGAATTGGGCCCCCCAGCTGTTTTCTGGTCCCCCAGACCCTCTAGACACCCTCTAGTCTTCTCGCAACCCCTCCAGATTGCTCCCTTCTTCCCCAGAGGCATTTCTGGACCATGTAGATGCCTTAGCACCCCTCCAGTAAGCTCTGGAGCCCTCTTTTCCCCAGAAATGGGCCCCATCAGGTCTCTGTGGGCCCCCCAGACCCTTTAGACACCCTCTAGTCTCCTCGCAACCCCTCCAGATTTCTCCCTTCTTCCCCAGAGGCATTTCTGGACCATGTAGACACTTTAGCACCCCTCTAGTGTGCTCTGGAGCCCTCTTTTCCACAGCATTGGGTCCTCCAGCTCTCTTCTGGCCCCCCAGACCTCTTAGACAGCCTCTAGTCTCCTCGCAACGCCTCCAGATTTCTCCCTTCTTCCCCAGAGGCATTTCTGGACCATGTAGATGCCTTTAGTACCCCTCTAGTGCGCTCTGGACCCCTCTTTTACACAGAATGCGCCCCCCCAGCTCTCTTGTGGCCCCCCAGACCCCTTAGACACCCTCTAGTCTCCTCGCAACCCCTCCAGATTTCTCCCTTCTTTGCCAGAGGCATTTCTGGACAGTGTAGACGCCTTAGCACCCCTCTAGTGCGATCTGGACCCCTCTTTTCCACAGAATGGGGCCCCCCAGCTCTCTTCGAGCACCCCAGGCCCGTTTAGACACCCTCTGTAGTCTCCTCGCAACCCCTCCAGATTTCTCCCTTCTTCCCCAGAGGCATTTCTGGACCATGTAGATGCCTTAGCACCCCTCTAGTGTGCTCTGGACCCCTCTTTTCCACAGAATTGGGCCCCCCAGCTCTCTTCTGGCCCCCCAGGCCCCTTAGACAGCCTCTAGTCTCCTTGCAACCCCTCCAGATTTCTCCCTTCATCCCCAGAAGCATTTCTTGACAGTGTAGAGGCCTTAGCACCCCTCTAGTGCACTCTGGACCCCTCTTTTCCACAGAATGGGGCCCCCCAGCTTTCTTCTCTCCACTGAGGCCCGTTTAGACACCCTGTCGTCTCCTCGCAACCCCTCCAGATTGCTCCCTTCTTCCCCAGAGGCATTTCTGGACAGTGTAGATGCCTTAGCACCCCTCTGTTGTGCTCTGGACCCCTCTTTTACACAAAATTGGGCCCCCCAGCTCTCTTCTCTCCACTGAGGCCCATTTAGACAGCCTCTCGTCTCCTGGCAACCCCTCCAGATTTCTCCCTTCTTCCCCAGAGGCATTTCTTGACAGTGTAGAGGCCTTAGTACTCCCCGGTGCACTCTGGACTCCTCTTTCCCACAGAGTGGGGCCCCCCGAGCTCTCCTGTGGCACCCCAGGCCTCTTAGACAGCCTCTAGTCTCCTCGCCACCCCTCCAGATTTCTCCCTTCTTCCCCAGAGGCATTTCTGGACAGTGTAGACGCCTTAGCACCCCTCTATTGTGCTCTGGACCCCTCTTTTCCACAGAATGGGGCCCCCCAGCTTTCTTCGAGCACCCCAGGCCCATTTAGACACCCTCTGTAGTCTCCTGGCAACCCCTCCAGATTTCTCCCTTCTTCCCCAGAGGCATTTCTGGACCATGTAGATGCTTTAGCACCCCTCTAGTGCGCTCTGGACCCCTCTTTTCCACAGAAATGGGCCCCATCAGGTGTCTGCGGGGCCCCGAGACCCCTTAGACACCCTCTCGTCTCCTGGCAACCCCTCCAGATTTCTCCCTTCTTCCCCAGAGGCATTTCTGGACCATGCAGATACTTTAGCACCCCTCTAATGTGCTCTGGACCCCTCTTTTCCACAGCATTGGGTCCTCTAGCTGTCTTCTGGCCCCCCAGGCCCCTTAGACACCCTCTAGTCTCCTCGCAACTCCTCCAGATTTCTCCCTTCTTCCCCAGAGGCATTTCTGGACAGTGTGGACGCCTTAGCACCCCTCTATTGTGCTCTGGACTCCTCTTTTCCACAGCATTGGGTCCTCTAGCTGTCTTCTGGCCCCCCAGGCCCCTTAGACACCCTCTAGTCTCCTCGCAACTCCTCCAGATTTCTCCCTTCTTCCCCAGAGGCATTTCTTGACAGTGTGGACACCTTAGCACCCCTCTAGTGCGCTCTGGACCCCTCTTTTCAACAGAAATGGGCCCCATCAGGTCTCTGTGGGCCCCCCAGACCCCTTAGACACCCTCTAGTCTCCTCGCAACCCTTCCAGATTCCTCCCTTCTTCCCCAGAGGCATTTCTTGACAGTGTAGACGCCTTAGAAACCCTCTAGTGCACTCTGGACCCCTCTTTTCCACAGAATGGGGCCCCCCAGCTTTCTTCTCTCCACTGAGGCCTGTTTAGACACCCTGTCGTCTCCTCGCAACCCCTCCAGATTGCTCCCTTCTTCCCCAGAGGCATTTCTGGACAGTGTAGATGCCTTAGCACCCCTCTAGTGTGCTCTGGACCCCTCTTTGCCACAGCATTGGGTCCTCTAGCTGTCTTCTGGCCCCCCAGGCCCCTTAGACACCCTCTAGTCTCCTCGCAACCCCTCCAGATTTCTTCCTTCTTCCCCAGAAGCATTTCTTGACAGTGTAGAGGCCTTAGCACCCCTCTAGTGCACTCTGGACCCCTCTTTTCCACAGAATGGGGCCCCCCAGCTTTCTTCTCTCCACTGAGGCCCGTTTAGACACCCTGTCGTCTCCTCGCAACCCCTCCAGATTGCTCCCTTCTTCCCCAGAGGCATTTCTGGACAGTGTAGATGCCTTAGCACCCCTCTGTTGTGCTCTGGACCCCTCTTTTACACAAAAGTGGGCCCCCCAGCTCTCTTCTCTCCACTGAGGCCCATTTAGACAGCCTCTCGTCTCCTGGCAACCCCTCCAGATTTCTCCCTTCTTCCCCAGAGGCATTTCTTGACAGTGTAGACGCCTTAGTACTCCCCGGTGCACTCTGGACTCCTCTTTCCCACAGAGTGGGGCCCCCCGAGCTCTCCTGTGGCACCCCAGGCCTCTTAGACAGCCTCTAGTCTCCTCGCCACCCCTCCAGAATTCTCCCTTCTTCCCCAGAGGCATTTCTGGACAGTGTAGACGCCTTAGCACCCCTCTATTGTGCTCTGGACCCCTCTTTGCCACAGAATGGGGCCCCCCAGCTTTCTTCGAGCACCCCAGGCCCATTTAGACACCCTCTGTAGTCTCCTGGCAACCCCTCCAGATTTCTCCCTTCTTCCCCAGAGGCATTTCTGGACCATGTAGATACTTTAGCACCCCTCTAATGTGCTCTGGACCCCTCTTTTCCACAGCATTGGGTCCTCTAGCTGTCTTCTGGCCCCCCAGGCCCCTTAGACACCCTCTAGTCTCCTCGCAACTCCTCCAGATTTCTCCCTTCTTCCCCAGAGGCATTTCTGGACAGTGTGGACGCCTTAGCACCCCTCTATTGTGCTCTGGACCCATCTTTTCCACAGCATTGGGTCCTCTAGCTGTCTTCTGGCCCCCCAGGCCCCTTAGACACCCTCTAGTCTTCTCGCAACCCATCCAGATTTCTCCCTTCTTCCCCAGAGGCATTTCTGGACCATGTAGACACCTTAGCACCCCTCCAGTAAGCTCTGGACCCATCTTTTCCACAGCATTGGGTCCTCTAGCTGTCTTCTGGCCCCCCAGGCCCCTTAGACACCCTCTCGTCTCCTGGCAACCCCTCCAGATTTCTCCCTTCTTCCTCAGAGGCATTTCTTGACAGTGTGGACACCTTAGCACCCCTCTAGTGCGCTCTGGACCCCTCTTTTCAACAGAAATGGGCCCCATCAGGTCTCTGTGGGCCCCCCAGACCCCTTAGACACCCTCTAGTCTCCTCGCAACCCTTCCAGATTCCTCCCTTCTTCCCCAGAGGCATTTCTTGACAGTGTAGACGCCTTAGAAACCCTCTAGTGCACTCTGGACCCCTCTTTTCCACAGAATGGGGCCCCCCAGCTTTCTTCTCTCCACTGAGGCCTGTTTAGACACCCTGTAGTCTGCTCGCAACCCCTCCAGATTTCTCCCTTCTTCCCCAGAGGCATTTCTGGACAGTGTAGATGCCTTAGCACCCCTCTAGTGTGCTCTGGAGCCCTCTTTTCCACAGCATTGGGTCCTCTAGCTGTCTTCTGGCCCCCCAGGCCCCTTAGACACCCTCTAGTCTCCTCGCAACCCCTCCAGATTTCTTCCTTCTTCCCCAGAAGCATTTCTTGACAGTGTAGAGGCCTTAGCACCCCTCTAGTGCACTCTGGAGCCCTCTTTTCCACAGAATGGGCCCCCCCAGCTTTCTTCTCTCCACTGAGGCCCGTTTAGACAGCCGCTAGTCTCCTCGCCACCCCTCCAGATTGCTCCCTTCTTCCCCAGAGGCATTTCTGGACAGTGTAGACGCCTTAGCACCCCTCTATTGTGCTCTGGACCCCTCTTTTCCACAGAATGGGGCCCCCCGCGCTCTCTTCGAGCACCCCAGGCCCGTTTAGACACCCTGTAGTCTCCTCACAACCCCTCCAGATTTCTCCCTTCTTCCCCAGAGGCATTTCTGGACCATGTAGATGCCTTAGCACCCCTCTAGTGCACTCTGGACCCCTCTTTTCCACAGAATGGGGCCCCCCAGCTCTCTTCTCTCCACTGAGGCCCATTTAGAGACCCTCTAGTGTCCTCGCAACCCCTCCAGATTTCTCCCTTCTTCCCCAGAGGCATTTCTTGACAGTGTAGATGCCTTAGTACTCCCCGGTGCACTCTGGACTCCTCTTTCCCACAGAGTGGGGCCCCCCAGCTCTCTTCTGGCCCCCCAGACCGCTTAGACACCCTCTCGTCTCCTGGCAACCCCTCCAGAATTCTCCCTTCTTCCCCAGAGGCATTTCTGGACAGTGTAGATGCCTTAGCCCCTCTCTATTGTGCTCTGGACCCATCTTTGCCACAGAATGGGGCCCCCCAACTTTCTTCGAGCACCCCAGGCCCGTTTAGACACCCTGTAGTCTCCTCACAACCTCTCCAGATTTCTCCCTTCTTCCCCAGAGGCATTTCTGGACAGTGTAGACGCCTTAGCACCCCTCTAGTGCGCTCTGGACACCTCTTTTCCACAGAAATGGGCCCCATCAGGTGTCTGCGGGGCCCCGAGACCCCTTAGACACCCTCTCGTCTCCTGGCAACCCCTCCAGATTTCTCCCTTCTTCCCCAGAGGCATTTCTGGACAGTGTAGATGCCTTAGCCCCCCTCTATTGTGCTCTGGACCCATCTTTTCCACAGAGTGGGGCCCCCCAGCTCTCTTCGAGCACCCCAGGCCCGTTTAGACACCCTGTAGTCTCCTCACAACCCCTCCAGATTTCTCCCTTCTTCCCCAGAGGCATTTCTGGACCATGTAGACACCTTAGCACCCCTCTAGTGTGCTCTGGACCCCTCTTTTCCACAGCATTGGGTCCTCTAGCTGTCTTCTGGCCCCCCAGGCCCCTTAGACACCCTCTAGTCTCCTCGCAACTCCTCCAGATTTCTCCCTTCTTCCCCAGAGGCATTTCTGGACAGTGTAGAGGCCTTAGCTCCCCTCTAGTGCGCTCTGGAGCCCTCTTTTCCCCAGAAATGGGCCCCATCAGGTCTCTGTGGGCCCCCCAGGCCCCTTAGACACCCTCTAGTCTCCTCGCAACCCTTCCAGATTGCTCCCTTCTTCCCCAGAGGCATTTCTTGACAGTGTAGACGCCTTAGAAACCCTCTAGTGCGCTCTGGACCCCTCTTTTCAACAGAATTGCGCCCCCAGCTCTCTTCTGGCCCCCCAGGCCCCTTAGACACCCTCTAGTCTCCTCGCAACCCCTCCAGATTTCTCCCTTCATCCCCAGAGCCATTTCTTGACAGTGTAGAGGCCTTAGCACCCCTCTATTGTGCTCTGGACCCCTCTTTTCAACAGAATTGCGCCCCCAGCTCTCTTCTGGCCCCCAGACCCCTTAGAAACCCTCTGTAGTCTGCTCGCAACCCCTCCAGATTTCTCCCTTCTTCCCCAGAGGCATTTCTTGACAGTGTAGAGGCCTTAGCACCCCGCTAGTGCACTCTGGACCCCTCTTTTCCACAGAATTGGCCCCCCAGCCCTCCTGTGGCAGCCCAGGCACCTTAGACGCCCTCTAGTCTCCTCGCAACCCCTCCAGATTTCTTCCTTCTTCCCCAGAGACATTTCTTGACCGTGTAGACGCCTTAGCACCCCTCTAGTGCACTCTGGACCCCTCTTTGCCACAGAAATGGGGCCCCCGAGCTCTCTTCGAGCACCCCAGGCCCGTTTAGACACCCTCTGTAGTCTCCTCGCAACCCCTCCAGATTTCTTCCTTCTTCCCCAGAGACATTTCTTGACCGTGTAGACGCCTTAGCACCCCTCTATTGTGCTCTGGACCCCTCTTTTCCACAGAATTGGGCCGCCCAGCTCTCTTCTGGCCCCCCAGGCTCCTTAGATACCCTCTCATCTCCTAGCAACCCCTCCAGATTTCTCCCTTCCTCCCCAGAGGCATTCCTTAACCGTGTAGACGCCTTGGCACCCCTCTAGTGCACTCTGAAGCCCTACTTTGTACAGAATTGGGCCCCCCAGCTGTTTTCTGGTCCCCCAGACCCTCTAGACACCCTCTAGTCTTCTCGCAACCCCTCCAGATTGCTCCCTTCTTCCCCAGAGGCATTTCTGGACCATGTAGATGCCTTAGCACCCCTCCAGTAAGCTCTGGAGCCCTCTTTTCCCCAGAAATGGGCCCCATCAGGTCTCTGTGGGCCCCCCAGACCCTTTAGACACCCTCTAGTCTCCTCGCAACCCCTCCAGATTTCTCCCTTCTTCCCCAGAGGCATTTCTTGACAGTGTAGACGCCTTAGCACCCCTCTATTGTGCTCTGGAGCCCTCTTTTCCACAGCATTGGGTCCTCCAGCTCTCTTCTGGCCCCCCAGACCCCTTAGACAGCCTCTAGTCTCCTCGCAACGCCTCCAGATTTCTCCCTTCTTCCCCAGAGGCATTTCTGGACCATGTAGACGCCTTTAGTACCCCTCTAGTGCGCTCTGGACCCCTCTTTTACACAGAATGCGCCCCCCCAGCTCTCTTGTGGCCCCCCAGACCCCTTAGACACCCTCTAGTCTCCTCGCAACCCCTCCAGATTTCTCCCTTCTTTGCCAGAGGCATTTCTGGACAGTGTAGACGCCTTAGCACCCCTCTAGTGCGATCTGGACCCCTCTTTTCCACAGAATGGGGCCCCCCAGCTGTCTTCTGGTCCCCCAGGCCCCTTAGACACCCTCTAGTCTCCTCGCAACTCCTCCAGATTGCTCCCTTCATCACCAGAGCCATTTCTGGACAGTGTAGACGCATTAGAAACGCTCTAGTGCGCTCTGGACCCTTCTTTTCAACAGAATTGCGCCCCCAGCTCTCCTGTGGCACCCCAGGCACCTTAGACACCCTCTAGTCTCCTCGCAACCCCTCCAGATTTCTCCCTTCTTCCCCAGAGGCATTTCTGGACAGTGTAGACGCCTTAGCACCCCTCTAGTGCACTCTGGACCCCTCTTCTCCACAGAATGGCCCCCCCAGCTCTCTTCTGGCCCCGCAGACCCCTTAGACACCCTCTCGTCTCCTCGCAACCCCTCCAGATTTCTCCCTTCTTCCCCAGAGGCGTTTCTTGACACTGTAGACGCCTTAGCACCCCTCTATTGTGCTCTGGACCCCTCTTTTCCACAGAATGGGGCCCCCCAGCTCTCTTCGAGCACCCCAGGCCCGTTTAGACACCCTCTGTAGTCTCCTCGCAACCCCTCCAGATTTCTCCCTTCTTCCCCAGAGGCATTTCTGGACCATGTAGATGCCTTAGCACCCCTCTAGTGTGCTCTGGACCCCTCTTTTCCACAGAATTGGGCCCCCCAGCTCTCTTCTGGCCCCCCAGGCCCCTTAGACAGCCTCTAGTCTCCTTGCAACCCCTCCAGATTTCTCCCTTCATCCCCAGAAGCATTTCTTGACAGTGTAGAGGCCTTAGCACCCCTCTAGTGCACTCTGGACCCCTCTTTTCCACAGAATGGGGCCCCCCAGCTTTCTTCTCTCCACTGAGGCCCGTTTAGACACCCTGTCGTCTCCTCGCAACCCCTCCAGATTGCTCCCTTCTTCCCCAGAGGCATTTCTGGACAGTGTAGATGCCTTAGCACCCCTCTGTTGTGCTCTGGACCCCTCTTTTACACAAAATTGGGCCCCCCAGCTCTCTTCTCTCCACTGAGGCCCATTTAGACAGCCTCTCGTCTCCTGGCAACCCCTCCAGATTTCTCCCTTCTTCCCCAGAGGCATTTCTTGACAGTGTAGAGGCCTTAGTACTCCCCGGTGCACTCTGGACTCCTCTTTCCCACAGAGTGGGGCCCCCCGAGCTCTCCTGTGGCACCCCAGGCCTCTTAGACAGCCTCTAGTCTCCTCGCCACCCCTCCAGATTTCTCCCTTCTTCCCCAGAGGCATTTCTGGACAGTGTAGACGCCTTAGCACCCCTCTATTGTGCTCTGGACCCCTCTTTGCCACAGAATGGGGCCCCCCAGCTTTCTTCGAGCACCCCAGGCCCATTTAGACACCCTCTGTAGTCTCCTGGCAACCCCTCCAGATTTCTCCCTTCTTCCCCAGAGGCATTTCTGGACCATGTAGATGCTTTAGCACCCCTCTAGTGCGCTCTGGACCCCTCTTTTCCACAGAAATGGGCCCCATCAGGTGTCTGCGGGGCCCCGAGACCCCTTAGACACCCTCTCGTCTCCTGGCAACCCCTCCAGATTTCTCCCTTCTTCCCCAGAGGCATTTCTGGACCATGCAGATACTTTAGCACCCCTCTAATGTGCTCTGGACCCCTCTTTTCCACAGCATTGGGTCCTCTAGCTGTCTTCTGGCCCCCCAGGCCCCTTAGACACCCTCTAGTCTCCTCGCAACTCCTCCAGATTTCTCCCTTCTTCCCCAGAGGCATTTCTGGACAGTGTGGACGCCTTAGCACCCCTCTATTGTGCTCTGGACTCCTCTTTTCCACAGCATTGGGTCCTCTAGCTGTCTTCTGGCCCCCCAGGCCCCTTAGACACCCTCTAGTCTTCTCGCAACCCCTCCAGATTTCTCCCTTCTTCCCCAGAGGCATTTCTGGACCATGTAGACACCTTAGCACCCCTCTATTGTGCTCTGGACCCATCTTTTCCACAGCATTGGGTCCTCTAGCTGTCTTCTGGCCCCCCAGGCCCCTTAGACACCCTCTAGTCTCCTCGCAACTCCTCCAGATTTCTCCCTTCTTCCCCAGAGGCATTTCTTGACAGTGTGGACACCTTAGCACCCCTCTAGTGCGCTCTGGACCCCTCTTTTCAACAGAAATGGGCCCCATCAGGTCTCTGTGGGCCCCCCAGACCCCTTAGACACCCTCTAGTCTCCTCGCAACCCTTCCAGATTCCTCCCTTCTTCCCCAGAGGCATTTCTTGACAGTGTAGACGCCTTAGAAACCCTCTAGTGCACTCTGGACCCCTCTTTTCCACAGAATGGGGCCCCCCAGCTTTCTTCTCTCCACTGAGGCCTGTTTAGACACCCTGTCGTCTCCTCGCAACCCCTCCAGATTGCTCCCTTCTTCCCCAGAGGCATTTCTGGACAGTGTAGATGCCTTAGCACCCCTCTGTTGTGCTCTGGACCCCTCTTTGTCACAGCATTGGGTCCTCTAGCTGTCTTCTGGCCCCCCAGGCCCCTTAGACACCCTCTAGTCTCCTCGCAACCCCTCCAGATTTCTTCCTTCTTCCCCAGAAGCATTTCTTGACAGTGTAGAGGCCTTAGCACCCCTCTAGTGCACTCTGGAGCCCTCTTTTCCACAGAATGGCCCCCCCAGCTTTCTTCTCTCCACTGAGGCCCGTTTAGACAGCCGCTAGTCTCCTCGCCACCCCTCCAGATTCCTCCCTTCTTCCCCAGAGGCATTTCTGGACAGTGTAGACGCCTTAGCACCCCTCTATTGTGCTCTGGACCCCTCTTTTCCACAGAATGGGGCCCCCCGAGCTCTCTTCGAGCACCCCAGGCCCGTTTAGACACCCTGTAGTCTCCTCACAACCCCTCCAGATTTCTCCCTTCTTCCCCAGAGGCATTTCTGGACCATGTAGATGCCTTAGCACCCCTCTAGTGCACTCTGGACCCCTCTTTTCCACAGAATGGGGCCCCCCAGCTCTCTTCTCTCCACTGAGGCCCATTTAGAGACCCTCTAGTGTCCTCACAACCCCTCTAGATTTCTCCCTTCTTCCCCAGAGGCATTTCTTGACAGTGTAGATGCCTTAGTACTCCCCGGTGCACTCTGGACTCCTCTTTCCCACAGAGTGGGGCCCCCCAGCTCTCTTCTGGCCCCCCAGACCGCTTAGACACCCTCTCGTCTCCTGGCAACCCCTCCAGAATTCTCCCTTCTTCCCCAGAGGCATTTCTGGACAGTGTAGATGCCTTAGCCCCTCTCTATTGTGCTCTGGACCCATCTTTGCCACAGAATGGGGCCCCCCAACTTTCTTCGAGCACCCCAGGCCCGTTTAGACACCCTGTAGTCTCCTCACAACCTCTCCAGATTTCTCCCTTCTTCCCCAGAGGCATTTCTGGACAGTGTAGACGCCTTAGCACCCCTCTAGTGCGCTCTGGACACCTCTTTTCCACAGAAATGGGCCCCATCAGGTGTCTGCGGGGCCCCGAGACCCCTTAGACACCCTCTCGTCTCCTGGCAACCCCTCCAGATTTCTCCCTTCTTCCCCAGAGGCATTTCTGGACAGTGTAGAGGCCTTAGTACTCCCCGGTGCACTCTGGACTCCTCTTTCCCACAGAGTGGGGCCCCCCGAGCTCTCCTGTGGCACCCCAGGCCTCTTAGACAGCCTCTAGTCTCCTCGCCACCCCTCCAGATTTCTCCCTTCTTCCCCAGAGGCATTTCTGGACAGTGTAGACGCCTTAGCACCCCTCTATTGTGCTCTGGACCCCTCTTTGCCACAGAATGGGGCCCCCCAGCTTTCTTCGAGCACCCCAGGCCCATTTAGACACCCTCTGTAGTCTCCTGGCAACCCCTCCAGATTTCTCCCTTCTTCCCCAGAGGCATTTCTGGACCATGTAGATGCTTTAGCACCCCTCTAGTGCGCTCTGGACCCCTCTTTTCCACAGAAATGGGCCCCATCAGGTGTCTGCGGGGCCCCGAGACCCCTTAGACACCCTCTCGTCTCCTGGCAACCCCTCCAGATTTCTCCCTTCTTCCCCAGAGGCATTTCTGGACCATGCAGATACTTTAGCACCCCTCTAATGTGCTCTGGACCCCTCTTTTCCACAGCATTGGGTCCTCTAGCTGTCTTCTGGCCCCCCAGGCCCCTTAGACACCCTCTAGTCTCCTCGCAACTCCTCCAGATTTCTCCCTTCTTCCCCAGAGGCATTTCTGGACAGTGTGGACGCCTTAGCACCCCTCTATTGTGCTCTGGACTCCTCTTTTCCACAGCATTGGGTCCTCTAGCTGTCTTCTGGCCCCCCAGGCCCCTTAGACACCCTCTAGTCTTCTCGCAACCCCTCCAGATTTCTCCCTTCTTCCCCAGAGGCATTTCTGGACCATGTAGACACCTTAGCACCCCTCTATTGTGCTCTGGACCCATCTTTTCCACAGCATTGGGTCCTCTAGCTGTCTTCTGGCCCCCCAGGCCCCTTAGACACCCTCTAGTCTCCTCGCAACTCCTCCAGATTTCTCCCTTCTTCCCCAGAGGCATTTCTTGACAGTGTGGACACCTTAGCACCCCTCTAGTGCGCTCTGGACCCCTCTTTTCAACAGAAATGGGCCCCATCAGGTCTCTGTGGGCCCCCCAGACCCCTTAGACACCCTCTAGTCTCCTCGCAACCCTTCCAGATTCCTCCCTTCTTCCCCAGAGGCATTTCTTGACAGTGTAGACGCCTTAGAAACCCTCTAGTGCACTCTGGACCCCTCTTTTCCACAGAATGGGGCCCCCCAGCTTTCTTCTCTCCACTGAGGCCTGTTTAGACACCCTGTCGTCTCCTCGCAACCCCTCCAGATTGCTCCCTTCTTCCCCAGAGGCATTTCTGGACAGTGTAGATGCCTTAGCACCCCTCTGTTGTGCTCTGGACCCCTCTTTGTCACAGCATTGGGTCCTCTAGCTGTCTTCTGGCCCCCCAGGCCCCTTAGACACCCTCTAGTCTCCTCGCAACCCCTCCAGATTTCTTCCTTCTTCCCCAGAAGCATTTCTTGACAGTGTAGAGGCCTTAGCACCCCTCTAGTGCACTCTGGAGCCCTCTTTTCCACAGAATGGCCCCCCCAGCTTTCTTCTCTCCACTGAGGCCCGTTTAGACAGCCGCTAGTCTCCTCGCCACCCCTCCAGATTCCTCCCTTCTTCCCCAGAGGCATTTCTGGACAGTGTAGACGCCTTAGCACCCCTCTATTGTGCTCTGGACCCCTCTTTTCCACAGAATGGGGCCCCCCGAGCTCTCTTCGAGCACCCCAGGCCCGTTTAGACACCCTGTAGTCTCCTCACAACCCCTCCAGATTTCTCCCTTCTTCCCCAGAGGCATTTCTGGACCATGTAGATGCCTTAGCACCCCTCTAGTGCACTCTGGACCCCTCTTTTCCACAGAATGGGGCCCCCCAGCTCTCTTCTCTCCACTGAGGCCCATTTAGAGACCCTCTAGTGTCCTCACAACCCCTCTAGATTTCTCCCTTCTTCCCCAGAGGCATTTCTTGACAGTGTAGATGCCTTAGTACTCCCCGGTGCACTCTGGACTCCTCTTTCCCACAGAGTGGGGCCCCCCAGCTCTCTTCTGGCCCCCCAGACCGCTTAGACACCCTCTCGTCTCCTGGCAACCCCTCCAGAATTCTCCCTTCTTCCCCAGAGGCATTTCTGGACAGTGTAGATGCCTTAGCCCCTCTCTATTGTGCTCTGGACCCATCTTTGCCACAGAATGGGGCCCCCCAACTTTCTTCGAGCACCCCAGGCCCGTTTAGACACCCTGTAGTCTCCTCACAACCTCTCCAGATTTCTCCCTTCTTCCCCAGAGGCATTTCTGGACAGTGTAGACGCCTTAGCACCCCTCTAGTGCGCTCTGGACACCTCTTTTCCACAGAAATGGGCCCCATCAGGTGTCTGCGGGGCCCCGAGACCCCTTAGACACCCTCTCGTCTCCTGGCAACCCCTCCAGATTTCTCCCTTCTTCCCCAGAGGCATTTCTGGACAGTGTAGATGCCTTAGCCCCCCTCTATTGTGCTCTGGACCCATCTTTTCCACAGAGTGGGGCCCCCCAGCTCTCTTCGAGCACCCCAGGCCCGTTTAGACACCCTGTAGTCTCCTCACAACCCCTCCAGATTTCTCCCTTCTTCCCCAGAGGCATTTCTGGACCATGTAGACACCTTAGCACCCCTCTAGTGTGCTCTGGACCCCTCTTTTCCACAGCATTGGGTCCTCTAGCTGTCTTCTGGCCCCCCAGGCCCCTTAGACACCCTCTAGTCTCCTCGCAACTCCTCCAGATTTCTCCCTTCTTCCCCAGAGGCATTTCTGGACAGTGTAGAGGCCTTAGCTCCCCTCTAGTGCGCTCTGGAGCCCTCTTTTCCCCAGAAATGGGCCCCATCAGGTCTCTGTGGGCCCCCCAGACCCCTTAGACACCCTCTAGTCTCCTCGCAACCCTTCCAGATTGCTCCCTTCTTCCCCAGAGGCGTTTCTGGACAGTGTACACGCCTTAGAAACCCTCTAGTGCGCTCTGGACCCCTCTTTTCAACAGAATTGCGCCCCCAGCTCTCTTCTGGCCCCCAGACCCCTTAGAAACCCTCTGTAGTCTGCTCGCAACCCCTCCAGATTTCTCCCTTCTTCCCCAGAGGCATTTCTTGACAGTGTAGAGGCCTTAGCACCCCGCTAGTGCACTCTGGACCCCTCTTTTCCACAGAATTGGCCCCCCAGCCCTCCTGTGGCAGCCCAGGCACCTTAGACGCCCTCTAGTCTCCTCGCAACCCCTCCAGATTTCTTCCTTCTTCCCCAGAGACATTTCTTGACAGTGTAGAGGCCTTAGCACCCCTCTTGTGCGCTCTGGACCCCTTTTCTCCACAGTATGGCCCCCCCAGCTCTCTTGTGGCCCCCAGACCCCTTAGACACCGTATAGTCTCCTCGCAACCCCTCCAGATTTCTCCCTTCTTCCCCAGAGGCATTTCTTGACCGTGTAGACGCCTTAGCACCCCTCTATTGTGCTCTGGACCCCTCTTTGCCACAGAATGGGGCCCCCCAGCTTTCTTCGAGCACCCCAGGCCCGTTTAGACACCCTCTGTAGTCTCCTCGCAACCCCTCCAGATTTCTCCCTTCTTCCCCAGAGGCATTTCTGGACCATGTAGATGCCTTAGCACCCCTCTAGTGCGCTCTGGACCCCTCTTTTCCACAGAATTGGGCCCCCCAGCTCTCTTCTGGCCCCCCAGGCCCCTTAGACACCCTCTCGTCTCCTGGCAACCCCTCCAGATTTCTCCCTTCTTCCCCAGAGGCATTTCTTGACAGTGTAGACCCATTGTCACCCTTCTAATGCGCTCTGGAGCCCTCTTTTCCACAGAATGGGGCCCCCCAGCTCTCTTCGAGCACCCCAGGCCCATTTAGACACCCTCTGTAGTCTCCTCGCAACCCTTCCAGATTG
The DNA here is from genome assembly GCF_036370855.1 of Dromaius novaehollandiae. Taxonomy (NCBI): domain Eukaryota; kingdom Metazoa; phylum Chordata; class Aves; order Casuariiformes; family Dromaiidae; genus Dromaius; species Dromaius novaehollandiae. The sequence continues at coordinate 245,729 of NW_026991510.1, forward strand.
CTCCCTTCTTCCCCAGAGGCATTTCTTGACAGTGTAGACGCCTTAGCACCCCTCTATTGTGCTCTGGACCCCTCTTTTCCACAGAATTGGGCTGCCCAGCTCTCTTCTGGCCCCCCAGGCTCCTTAGATACCCTCTCATCTCCTAGCAACCCCTCCAGATTTCTCCCTTCCTCCCCAGAGGCATTCCTTAACCGTGTAGACGCCTTGGCACCCCTCTAGTGCACTCTGAAGCCCTACTTTGTACAGAATTGGGCCCCCCAGCTGTTTTCTGGTCCCCCAGACCCTCTAGACACCCTCTAGTCTTCTCGCAACCCCTCCAGATTGCTCCCTTCTTCCCCAGAGGCATTTCTGGACCATGTAGATGCTTTAGCACCCCTCTAGTGCGCTCTGGACCCCTCTTTTCCACAGAAATGGGCCCCATCAGGTGTCTGCGGGGCCCTGAGACCCCTTAGACACCCTCTCGTCTCCTGGCAACCCCTCCAGATTTCTCCCTTCTTCCCCAGAGGCATTTCTGGACCATGCAGATACTTTAGCATCCCTCTAATGTGCTCTGGACCCCTCTTTGCCACAGAAATGGGTCCTCTAGCTGTCTTCTGGCCCCCCAGGCCCCTTAGACACCCTCTAGTCTCCTCGCAACTCCTCCAGATTTCTCCCTTCTTCCCCAGAGGCATTTCTGGACAGTGTGGACGCCTTAGCACCCCTCTAGTGCACTCTGGACCCCTCTTTTCCACAACATTGGGTCCTCTAGCTGTCTTCTGGCCCCCCAGGCCCTTTAGACACCATCTAGTCTTCTCGCAACCCATCCAGATTGGTCCCTTCTTCCCCAGAGGCATTTCTGGACCATGTAGACACCTTAGCACCCCTCCAGTAAGCTCTGGACCCCTCTTTTCCACAGCATTGGGTCCTCTAGCTGTCTTCTGGCCCCCCAGACCCCTTAGACAGCCTCTAGTCTCCTCGCAACGCCTCCAGATTTCTCCCTTCTTCCCCAGAGGCATTTCTGGACCATGTAGACGCCTTTAGTACCCCTCTAGTGCGCTCTGGACCCCTCTTTTACACAGAATGCGCCCCCCCAGCTCTCTTGTGGCCCCCCAGACCCCTTAGACACCGTATAGTCTCCTCGCAACCCCTCCAGATTTCTCCCTTCTTCCCCAGAGGCATTTCTGGACAGTGTAGACGCCTTTGCACCCCTCTAGTGCGATCTGGACCCCTGTTTTCCACAGAATGGGGCCCCCCAGCTGTCTTCTGGTCCCCCAGGCCCCTTAGACACCCTCTAGTCTCCTCGCAACTCCTCCAGATTGCTCCCTTCATCACCAGAGCCATTTCTTGACAGTGTAGACGCATTAGAAACCCTCTAGTGCGCTCTGGACCCTTCTTTTCAACAGAATTGCGCCCCCAGCTCTCCTGTGGCACCCCAGGCACCTTAGACGCCCTCTCATCTCCTCGCAACCCCTCCAGATTTCTTCCTTCTTCCCCAGAGACATTTCTTGACAGTGTACAAACGTTAGCACCCCTCTAGTGCACTCTGGACCCCTCTTCTCCACAGAATGGCCCCCCCAGCTCTCTTCTGGCCCCCCAGACCCCTTAGACAACCTCTCGTCTCCTGGCAACCCCTCCAGATTTCTCCCTTCTTCCCCAGAGGCATTTCTGGACAGTGTAGATGCCTTAGCACCCCTCTAGTGCGCTCTGGACCCCTCTTTTCCACAGAATTGGGCCCCCCAGCTCTCTTCTGGCCCCCCAGGCCCCTTAGACAGCCTCTAGTCTCCTTGCAACCCCTCCAGATTTCTCCCTTCATCCCCAGAAGCATTTCTTGACAGTGTAGAGGCCTTAGCACCCCTCTAGTGCACTCTGGACCCCTCTTTTCCACAGAATGGGGCCCCCCAGCTTTCTTCTCTCCACTGAGGCCCGTTTAGACACCCTGTCGTCTCCTCGCAACCCCTCCAGATTGCTCCCTTCTTCCCCAGAGGCATTTCTGGACAGTGTAGATGCCTTAGCACCCCTCTGTTGTGCTCTGGACCCCTCTTTTACACAGAATGGGGCCCCCCAGCTTTCTTCTCTCCACTGAGGCCCATTTAGACAGCCTCTAGTCTCCTCGCAACCCCTCCAGATTTCTCCCTTCTTCCCCAGAGGCATTTCTTGACAGTGTAGACGCCTTAGTACTCCCCGGTGCACTCTGGACTCCTCTTTCCCACAGAGTGGGGCCCCCCAGCTCTCTTCTGGCCCCCCAGACCGCTTAGACACCCTCTCGTCTCCTGGCAACCCCTCCAGAATTCTCCCTTCTTCCCCAGAGGCGTTTCTGGACAGTGTAGATGCCTTAGCCCCTCTCTATTGTGCTCTGGACCCATCTTTGCCACAGAATGGGGCCCCCCAACTTTCTTCGAGCACCCCAGGCCCGTTTAGACACCCTGTAGTCTCCTCACAACCTCTCCAGATTTCTCCCTTCTTCCCCAGAGGCATTTCTGGACAGTGTAGACGCCTTAGCACCCCTCTAGTGCGCTCTGGACACCTCTTTTCCACAGAAATGGGCCCCATCAGGTGTCTGCGGGGCCCCGAGACCCCTTAGACACCCTCTCGTCTCCTGGCAACCCCTCCAGATTTCTCCCTTCTTCCCCAGAGGCATTTCTGGACAGTGTAGATGCCTTAGCCCCCCTCTATTGTGCTCTGGACCCATCTTTTCCACAGAGTGGGGCCCCCCAGCTCTCTTCGAGCACCCCAGGCCCGTTTAGACACCCTGTAGTCTCCTCACAACCCCTCCAGATTTCTCCCTTCTTCCCCAGAGGCATTTCTGGACCATGTAGACACCTTAGCACCCCTCTAGTGTGCTCTGGACCCCTCTTTTCCACAGCATTGGGTCCTCTAGCTGTCTTCTGGCCCCCCAGGCCCCTTAGACACCCTCTAGTCTCCTCGCAACTCCTCCAGATTTCTCCCTTCTTCCCCAGAGGCATTTCTGGACAGTGTAGAGGCCTTAGCTCCCCTCTAGTGCGCTCTGGAGCCCTCTTTTCCCCAGAAATGGGCCCCATCAGGTCTCTTCTGGCCCCCCAGACCCCTTAGACACCCTCTAGTCTCCTCGCAACCCTTCCAGATTGCTCCCTTCTTCCCCAGAGGCGTTTCTGGACAGTGTACACGCCTTAGAAACCCTCTAGTGCGCTCTGGACCCCTCTTTTCAACAGAATTGCGCCCCCAGCTCTCTTCTGGCCCCCAGACCCCTTAGAAACCCTCTGTAGTCTGCTCGCAACCCCTCCAGATTTCTCCCTTCTTCCCCAGAGGCATTTCTTGACAGTGTAGAGGCCTTAGCACCCCGCTAGTGCACTCTGGACCCCTCTTTTCCACAGAATTGGCCCCCCAGCCCTCCTGTGGCAGCCCAGGCACCTTAGACGCCCTCTAGTCTCCTCGCAACCCCTCCAGATTTCTTCCTTCTTCCCCAGAGACATTTCTTGACAGTGTAGAGGCCTTAGCACCCCTCTTGTGCGCTCTGGACCCCTTTTCTCCACAGTATGGCCCCCCCAGCTCTCTTGTGGCCCCCAGACCCCTTAGACACCGTATAGTCTCCTCGCAACCCCTCCAGATTTCTCCCTTCTTCCCCAGAGGCATTTCTTGACCGTGTAGACGCCTTAGCACCCCTCTATTGTGCTCTGGACCCCTCTTTGCCACAGAATGGGGCCCCCCAGCTTTCTTCGAGCACCCCAGGCCCGTTTAGACACCCTCTGTAGTCTCCTCGCAACCCCTCCAGATTTCTCCCTTCTTCCCCAGAGGCATTTCTGGACCATGTAGATGCCTTAGCACCCCTCTAGTGCGCTCTGGACCCCTCTTTTCCACAGAATTGGGCCCCCCAGCTCTCTTCTGGCCCCCCAGGCCCCTTAGACACCCTCTCGTCTCCTGGCAACCCCTCCAGATTTCTCCCTTCTTCCCCAGAGGCATTTCTTGACAGTGTAGACCCATTGTCACCCTTCTAATGCGCTCTGGAGCCCTCTTTTCCACAGAATGGGGCCCCCCAGCTCTCTTCGAGCACCCCAGGCCCATTTAGACACCCTCTGTAGTCTCCTCGCAACCCTTCCAGATTGCTCCCTTCTTCCCCAGAGGCATTTCTTGACAGTGTAGACGCCTTAGCACCCCTCTATTGTGCTCTGGACCCCTCTTTTCCACAGAATTGGGCTGCCCAGCTCTCTTCTGGCCCCCCAGGCTCCTTAGATACCCTCTCATCTCCTAGCAACCCCTCCAGATTTCTCCCTTCCTCCCCAGAGGCATTCCTTAACCGTGTAGACGCCTTGGCACCCCTCTAGTGCACTCTGAAGCCCTACTTTGTACAGAATTGGGCCCCCCAGCTGTTTTCTGGTCCCCCAGACCCTCTAGACACCCTCTAGTCTTCTCGCAACCCCTCCAGATTGCTCCCTTCTTCCCCAGAGGCATTTCTGGACCATGTAGATGCTTTAGCACCCCTCTAGTGCGCTCTGGACCCCTCTTTTCCCCAGAAATGGGCCCCATCAGGTGTCTGCGGGGCCCTGAGACCCCTTAGACACCCTCTCGTCTCCTGGCAACCCCTCCAGATTTCTCCCTTCTTCCCCAGAGGCATTTCTGGACCATGCAGATACTTTAGCATCCCTCTAATGTGCTCTGGACCCCTCTTTGCCACAGAAATGGGTCCTCTAGCTGTCTTGTGGCCCCCCAGGCCCCTTAGACACCCTCTAGTCTCCTCGCAACTCCTCCAGATTTCTCCCTTCTTCCCCAGAGGCATTTCTGGACAGTGTGGACGCCTTAGCACCACTCTATTGTGCTCTGGACCCCTCTTTTCCACAGCATTGGGTCCTCTAGCTGTCTTCTGGCCCCCCAGGCCCTTTAGACACCATCTAGTCTTCTCGCAACCCATCCAGATTGGTCCCTTCTTCCCCAGAGGCATTTCTGGACCATGTAGACACCTTAGCACCCCTCCAGTAAGCTCTGGACCCCTCTTTTCCACAGCATTGGGTCCTCTAGCTGTCTTCTGGCCCCCCAGACCCCTTAGACAGCCTCTAGTCTCCTCGCAACGCCTCCAGATTTCTCCCTTCTTCCCCAGAGGCATTTCTGGACCATGTAGACGCCTTTAGTACCCCTCTAGTGCGCTCTGGACCCCTCTTTTACACAGAATGCGCCCCCCCAGCTCTCTTGTGGCCCCCCAGACCCCTTAGACACCGTATAGTCTCCTCGCAACCCCTCCAGATTTCTCCCTTCTTCCCCAGAGGCATTTCTGGACAGTGTAGACGCCTTTGCACCCCTCTAGTGCGATCTGGACCCCTGTTTTCCACAGAATGGGGCCCCCCAGCTGTCTTCTGGTCCCCCAGGCCCCTTAGACACCCTCTAGTCTCCTCGCAACTCCTCCAGATTGCTCCCTTCATCACCAGAGCCATTTCTTGACAGTGTAGACGCATTAGAAACCCTCTAGTGCGCTCTGGACCCTTCTTTTCAACAGAATTGCGCCCCCAGCTCTCCTGTGGCACCCCAGGCACCTTAGACGCCCTCTAGTCTCCTCGCAACCCCTCCAGATTTCTTCCTTCTTCCCCAGAGACATTTCTTGACAGTGTACAAACGTTAGCACCCCTCTAGTGCACTCTGGACCCCTCTTCTCCACAGAATGGCCCCCCCAGCTCTCTTCTGGCCCCCCAGACCCCTTAGACAACCTCTCGTCTCCTGGCAACCCCTCCAGATTTCTCCCTTCTTCCCCAGAGGCATTTCTGGACAGTGTAGATGCCTTAGCACCCCTCTAGTGCGCTCTGGACCCCTCTTTTCCACAGAATTGGGCCCCCCAGCTCTCTTCTGGCCCCCCAGGCCCCTTAGACAGCCTCTAGTCTCCTTGCAACCCCTCCAGATTTCTCCCTTCATCCCCAGAAGCATTTCTTGACAGTGTAGAGGCCTTAGCACCCCTCTAGTGCACTCTGGACCCCTCTTTTCCACAGAATGGGGCCCCCCAGCTTTCTTCTCTCCACTGAGGCCCGTTTAGACACCCTGTCGTCTCCTCGCAACCCCTCCAGATTGCTCCCTTCTTCCCCAGAGGCATTTCTGGACAGTGTAGATGCCTTAGCACCCCTCTGTTGTGCTCTGGACCCCTCTTTTACACAGAATGGGGCCCCCCAGCTTTCTTCTCTCCACTGAGGCCCATTTAGACACCCTCTCGTCTCCTCGCAACCCCTCCAGATTTCTCCCTTCTTCCCCAGAGGCGTTTCTGGACAGTGTAGATGCCTTAGCCCCTCTCTATTGTGCTCTGGACCCATCTTTGCCACAGAATGGGGCCCCCCAACTTTCTTCGAGCACCCCAGGCCCGTTTAGACACCCTGTAGTCTCCTCACAACCTCTCCAGATTTCTCCCTTCTTCCCCAGAGGCATTTCTGGACAGTGTAGACGCCTTAGCACCCCTCTAGTGCGCTCTGGACACCTCTTTTCCACAGAAATGGGCCCCATCAGGTGTCTGCGGGGCCCCGAGACCCCTTAGACACCCTCTCGTCTCCTGGCAACCCCTCCAGATTTCTCCCTTCTTCCCCAGAGGCATTTCTGGACAGTGTAGATGCCTTAGCCCCCCTCTATTGTGCTCTGGACCCATCTTTTCCACAGAGTGGGGCCCCCCAGCTCTCTTCGAGCACCCCAGGCCCGTTTAGACACCCTGTAGTCTCCTCACAACCCCTCCAGATTTCTCCCTTCTTCCCCAGAGGCATTTCTGGACCATGTAGACACCTTAGCACCCCTCTAGTGTGCTCTGGACCCCTCTTTTCCACAGCATTGGGTCCTCTAGCTGTCTTCTGGCCCCCCAGGCCCCTTAGACACCCTCTAGTCTCCTCGCAACTCCTCCAGATTTCTCCCTTCTTCCCCAGAGGCATTTCTGGACAGTGTAGAGGCCTTAGCTCCCCTCTAGTGCGCTCTGGAGCCCTCTTTTCCCCAGAAATGGGCCCCATCAGGTCTCTGTGGGCCCCCCAGACCCCTTAGACACCCTCTAGTCTCCTCGCAACCCTTCCAGATTGCTCCCTTCTTCCCCAGAGGCATTTCTGGACAGTGTAGACGCCTTAGAAACCCTCTAGTGCGCTCTGGACCCCTCTTTTCAACAGAATTGCGCCCCCAGCTCTCTTCTGGCCCCCAGACCCCTTAGAAACCCTCTGTAGTCTGCTCGCAACCCCTCCAGATTTCTCCCTTCTTCCCCAGAGGCATTTCTTGACAGTGTAGAGGCCTTAGCACCCCGCTAGTGCACTCTGGACCCCTCTTTTCCACAGAATTGGCCCCCCAGCCCTCCTGTGGCAGCCCAGGCACCTTAGACGCCCTCTAGTCTCCTCGCAACCCCTCCAGATTTCTTCCTTCTTCCCCAGAGACATTTCTTGACAGTGTAGAGGCCTTAGCACCCCTCTTGTGCGCTCTGGACCCCTTTTCTCCACAGTATGGCCCCCCCAGCTCTCTTGTGGCCCCCAGACCCCTTAGACACCGTATAGTCTCCTCGCAACCCCTCCAGATTTCTCCCTTCTTCCCCAGAGGCATTTCTTGACCGTGTAGACGCCTTAGCACCCCTCTATTGTGCTCTGGACCCCTCTTTGCCACAGAATGGGGCCCCCCAGCTTTCTTCGAGCACCCCAGGCCCGTTTAGACACCCTCTGTGGTCTCCTCGCAACCCCTCCAGATTTCTCCCTTCTTCCCCAGAGGCATTTCTGGACCATGTAGATGCCTTAGCACCCCTCTAGTGCGCTCTGGACCCCTCTTTTCCACAGAATTGGGCCCCCCAGCTCTCTTCTGGCCCCCCAGGCCCCTTAGACACCCTCTCGTCTCCTGGCAACCCCTCCAGATTTCTCCCTTCTTCCCCAGAGGCATTTCTTGACAGTGTAGACCCATTGTCACCCTTCTAATGCGCTCTGGACCCCTCTTTTCCACAGAATGGGGCCCCCCAGCTCTCTTCGAGCACCCCAGGCCCATTTAGACACCCTCTGTAGTCTCCTCGCAACCCTTCCAGATTGCTCCCTTCTTCCCCAGAGGCATTTCTTGACAGTGTAGACGCCTTAGCACCCCTCTATTGTGCTCTGGACCCCTCTTTTCCACAGAATTGGGCCGCCCAGCTCTCTTCTGGCCCCCCAGGCTCCTTAGATACCCTCTCATCTCCTAGCAACCCCTCCAGATTTCTCCCTTCCTCCCCAGAGGCATTCCTTAACCGTGTAGACGCCTTGGCACCCCTCTAGTGCACTCTGAAGCCCTACTTTGTACAGAATTGGGCCCCCCAGCTGTTTTCTGGTCCCCCAGACCCTCTAGACACCCTCTAGTCTTCTCGCAACCCCTCCAGATTGCTCCCTTCTTCCCCAGAGGCATTTCTGGACCATGTAGATGCTTTAGCACCCCTCTAGTGCGCTCTGGACCCCTCTTTTCCACAGAAATGGGCCCCATCAGGTGTCTGCGGGGCCCTGAGACCCCTTAGACACCCTCTCGTCTCCTGGCAACCCCTCCAGATTTCTCCCTTCTTCCCCAGAGGCATTTCTGGACCATGCAGATACTTTAGCATCCCTCTAATGTGCTCTGGACCCCTCTTTGCCACAGAAATGGGTCCTCTAGCTGTCTTCTGGCCCCCCAGGCCCCTTAGACACCCTCTAGTCTCCTTGCAACTCCTCCAGATTTCTCCCTTCTTCCCCAGAGGCATTTCTGGACAGTGTGGACGCCTTAGCACCCCTCTATTGTGCTCTGGACCCCTCTTTTCCACAGCATTGGGTCCTCTAGCTGTCTTCTGGCCCCCCAGGCCCTTTAGACACCATCTAGTCTTCTCGCAACCCATCCAGATTGGTCCCTTCTTCCCCAGAGGCATTTCTGGACCATGTAGACACCTTAGCACCCCTCCAGTAAGCTCTGGACCCCTCTTTTCCACAGCATTGGGTCCTCTAGCTGTCTTCTGGCCCCCCAGACCCCTTAGACAGCCTCTAGTCTCCTCGCAACGCCTCCAGATTTCTCCCTTCTTCCCCAGAGGCATTTCTGGACCATGTAGACGCCTTTAGTACCCCTCTAGTGCGCTCTGGACCCCTCTTTTACACAGAATGCGCCCCCCCAGCTCTCTTGTGGCCCCCCAGACCCCTTAGACACCGTATAGTCTCCTCGCAACCCCTCCAGATTTCTTCCTTCTTCCCCAGAGACATTTCTTGACAGTGTACAAACGTTAGCACCCCTCTAGTGCACTCTGGACCCCTCTTCTCCACAGAATGGCCCCCCCAGCTCTCTTCTGGCCCCCCAGACCCCTTAGACAACCTCTCGTCTCCTGGCAACCCCTCCAGATTTCTCCCTTCTTCCCCAGAGGCATTTCTGGACAGTGTAGACGCCTTTGCACCCCTCTAGTGCGATCTGGACCCCTGTTTTCCACAGAATGGGGCCCCCCAGCTGTCTTCTGGTCCCCCAGGCCCCTTAGACACCCTCTAGTCTCCTCGCAACTCCTCCAGATTGCTCCCTTCATCACCAGAGCCATTTCTTGACAGTGTAGACGCATTAGAAACCCTCTAGTGCGCTCTGGACCCTTCTTTTCAACAGAATTGCGCCCCCAGCTCTCCTGTGGCACCCCAGGCACCTTAGACGCCCTCTAGTCTCCTCGCAACCCCTCCAGATTTCTTCCTTCTTCCCCAGAGACATTTCTTGACAGTGTACAAACGTTAGCACCCCTCTAGTGCACTCTGGACCCCTCTTCTCCACAGAATGGCCCCCCCAGCTCTCTTCTGGCCCCCCAGACCCCTTAGACAACCTCTCGTCTCCTGGCAACCCCTCCAGATTTCTCCCTTCTTCCCCAGAGGCATTTCTGGACAGTGTAGATGCCTTAGCACCCCTCTAGTGCGCTCTGGACCCCTCTTTTCCACAGAATTGGGCCCCCCAGCTCTCTTCTGGCCCCCCAGGCCCCTTAGACAGCCTCTAGTCTCCTTGCAACCCCTCCAGATTTCTCCCTTCATCCCCAGAAGCATTTCTTGACAGTGTAGAGGCCTTAGCACCCCTCTAGTGCACTCTGGACCCCTCTTTTCCACAGAATGGGGCCCCCCAGCTTTCTTCTCTCCACTGAGGCCCGTTTAGACACCCTGTCGTCTCCTCGCAACCCCTCCAGATTGCTCCCTTCTTCCCCAGAGGCATTTCTGGACAGTGTAGATGCCTTAGCACCCCTCTGTTGTGCTCTGGACCCCTCTTTTCCACAGAATGGGGCCCCCCAGCTTTCTTCTCTCCACTGAGGCCCATTTAGACAGCCTCTAGTCTCCTGGCAACCCCTCCAGATTTCTCCCTTCTTCCCCAGAGGCATTTCTTGACAGTGTAGACGCCTTAGTACTCCCCGGTGCACTCTGGACTCCTCTTTCCCACAGAGTGGGGCCCCCCGAGCTCTCTTCTGGCCCCCCAGGCCCCTTAGACAGCCTCTAGTCTCCTCGCCACCCCTCCAGATTTCTCCCTTCTTCCCCAGAGGCATTTCTGGACAGTGTAGACGCCTTAGCACCCCTCTATTGTGCTCTGGACCCCTCTTTGCCACAGAATGGGGCCGCCCAGCTTTCTTCGAGCACCCCAGGCCCATTTAGACACCCTCTGTAGTCTCCTCGCAACCCCTCCAGATTTCTCCCTTCTTCCCCAGAGGCATTTCTGGACCATGTAGATGCTTTAGCACCCCTCTAGTGCGCTCTGGACCCCTCTTTTCCACAGAAATGGGCCCCATCAGGTGTCTGCGGGGCCCCGAGACCCCTTAGACACCCTCTCGTCTCCTGGCAACCCCTCCAGATTTCTCCCTTCTTCCCCAGAGGCATTTCTGGACCATGCAGATACTTTAGCACCCCTCTAATGTGCTCTGGAGCCCTCTTTTCCACAGCATTGGGTCCTCTAGCTGTCTTCTGGCCCCCCAGGCCCCTTAGACACCCTCTAGTCTCCTCGCAACTCCTCCAGATTTCTCCCTTCTTCCCCAGAGGCATTTCTGGACAGTGTGGACGCCTTAGCACCACTCTATTGTGCTCTGGACCCCTCTTTTCCACAGCATTGGGTCCTCTAGCTGTCTTCTGGCCCCCCAGGCCCCTTAGACACCCTCTAGTCTTCTCGCAACCCATCCAGATTGGTCCCTTCTTCCCCAGAGGCATTTCTGGACCATGTAGACACCTTAGCACCCCTCCAGAAAGCTCTGGACCCCTCTTTTCCACAGCATTGGGTCCTCTAGCTGTCTTCTGGCCCCCCAGGCCCCTTAGACACCCTCTAGTCTCCTCGCAACCCCTCCAGATTTCTCCCTTCTTCCCCAGAGGCATTTCTTGACAGTGTGGACACCTTAGCACCCCTCTAGTGCGCTCTGGACCCCTCTTTTCAACAGAAATGGGCCCCATCAGGTCTCTGTGGGCCCCCCAGACCCCTTAGACACCCTCTAGTCTCCTGGCAACCCCTCCAGATTTCTCCCTTCATCCCCAGAGCCATTTCTTGACAGTGTAGACGCCTTAGAAACCCTCTAGTGCGCTCTGGACCCCTCTTTTCAACAGAATTGCGCCCCCAGCTCTCTTCTGGTCCCCAGACCCCTTTGAAACCCTCTGTAGTCTCCTCGCAACCCCTCCAGATTTCTCCCTTCTTCCCCAGAGGCATTTCTTGACAGTGTAGAGGCCTTAGCACCCCTCTAATGCGCTCTGGACCCCTCTTTTCCACAGAATTGGCCCCCCAGCTCTCCTGTGGCAGCCCAGGCACCTTAGACGCCCTCTAGTCTCCTCGCAACCCCTCCAGATTTCTCCCTTCTTCCCCAGAGCCATTTCTTGACAGTGTACAAACGTTAGCACCCCTCTAGTGCGCTCTGGACCCCTCTTCTCCACAGAATGGCCCCCCCAGCTCTCTTCTGGCCCCCCAGACCCCTTAGACACCCTCTCGTCTCCTGGCAACCCCTCCAGATTTCTCCCTTCTTCCCCAGAGGCATTTCTGGACAGTGTAGACGCCTTAGCACCCCTCTATTGTGCTCTGGACCCCTCTTTGCCACAGAACGGGGCCCCCCAGCTCTCTTCGAGCACCCCAGGCCCGTTTAGACACCCTCTGTAGTCTCCTCGCAACCCCTCCAGATTTCTCCCTTCTTCCCCAGAGGCATTTCTGGACCATGTAGATGCCTTAGCACCCCTCTAGTGCGCTCTGGACCCCTCTTTTCCACAGAATTGGGCCGCCCAGCTCTCTTCTGGCCCCCCAGGCCCCTTAGACACCCTCTAGTCTCCTCGCACCCCTCCAGATTTCTCCCTTCTTCCCCAGAGACATTTCTGGACAGTGTAGACGCCTTAGCACCCCTCTACTGTGCTCTGGATCCCTCTTTTCCACAGAGTGGGGCCCCCCAGCTCTCTTCGAGCACCCCAGGCCCATTTAGACACCCTCTGTAGTCTCCTCGCAACCCTTCCAGATTGCTCCCTTCTTCCCCAGAGGCATTTCTTGACAGTGTAGACGCCTTAGCACCCCTCTATTGTGCTCTGGACCCCTCTTTTCCACAGAATTGGGCCGCCCAGCTCTCTTCTGGCCCCCCAGGCTCCTTAGACACCCTCTAGTCTTCTTGCAACCCCTCCAGATTTCTCCCTTCCTCCCCAGAGGCATTCCTTAACCGTGTAGACGCCTTGGCACCCCTCTAGTGCACTCTGGAGCCCTACTTTGTACAGAATTGGGCCCCCCAACTCTATTCTGGCCCCCCAGGCCCCTTAGACACCCTCTAGTCTCCTCGCAACCCCTCCAGATTTCTTCCTTCTTCCCCAGAGGCGTTTCTGGACAGTGTAGACGCCTTTCCACTCCCCGGTGCACTCTGGACCCCTCTTTTCCACAGAGTGGGGCCCCCCAGCTGTTTTCTGTACCCCCAGCCCCTCTAGACACCCTCTAGTCTTCTCGCAACCCCTCCAGATTGCTCCCTTCTTCCCCAGAGGCATTTCTGGACCATGTAGATGCCTTAGCACCCCTCCAGTAAGCTCTGGAGCCCTCTTTTCCCCAGAAATGGGCCCCATCAGGTCTCTGTGGGCCCCCCAGACCCCTTAGACACCCTCTAGTCTCCTTGCAACCCCTCCAGATTTCTCCCTTCTTCCCCAGAGGCATTTCTGGACAGTGTAGATGCCTTAGCACCCCTCTAGTGCACTCTGGACCCCTCTTTTACACAACATTGGGTCCTCTAGCTGTCTTCTGGCCCCCCAGGCCCCTTAGACACCCTCTAGTCTCCTCGCAACTCCTCCAGATTTCTCCCTTCTTCCCCAGAGGCATTTCTTGACAGTGTAGACGCCTTAGTACTCCCCGGTGCACTCTGGACTCCTCTTTCCCACAGAGTGGGGCCCCCCAGCTCTCTTCTGGCCCCCCAGACCGCTTAGACACCCTCTCGTCTCCTGGCAACCCCTCCAGAATTCTCCCTTCTTCCCCAGAGGCATTTCTGGACCATGTAGACACCTTAGGGGTCCAGAGCGCAGTAGAGGGGTGTCAAGGTGTCTACATGGTCAAGAAATGCCTCTGGGGAAGAAGGGAGCAATCTGGAGGGGTTGCAAGAAGACTAGAGGGTGTCTAAGGGGTCTGTGGAGCCAGAAGCGAGCTGGGGGGCCCACTCTGTGGAGAAGAGGGGTCCAGAGTGCACTAGAGGGGTGCTAAGGCGTCTACACTGTCAAGAAATGCCTCTGGGGAAGAAGGGAGAAATCTGGAGGGGTTGCGAGGAGACTAGAGGGTGTCTAGAGCGTCTGGGGTGCCAGAAGAGAGCTGGGGGGTCCCATTCTGTGGCAAAGAGAGGTCCAGAGCACAGTGGAAGGGTGCTCTTTTCCACAGAATTGGCCCCCCCCAGCTCTCTTCTCATCCCCCAGACTCCTTGGACATCCTCTAGTCTCCTGGCAACCCCTCCAGATTTCTCCCTTCTTCCCCAGAGGCATTTCTTGACAGTGTAGATGCCTTAGCACCCCTCTACTGCGCTCTGGACCCGTAAGGTGTTGACATCGTCAAGAAATGCCTCTAGATAAGAAGGGAGAAATCTGGGGTGGTTCCGAGGAGACTACAGGGTGTCTATGGGGTCTGGGGACCAAAAGACAGCTGGGGGGCCCCATTCTGTAGAAAAGAGGCGTCCAGAGCGCAGTAGAAGGGTCCTCTTTTCCAGAGAATGCGGCCCGCCAGCTCTCTCCTGGCCCCCCAGGCTCCTTAGACACCCTCTAGTCTCCTCGCAACCCCTCCAGATTTCTCCCTTCTTCCCCAGAGGCATTTCTGGACAGTGTAGATGCCTTAGCACCCCTCTAGTGCACTCTTGACCCCTCTTTCCACAGAAATGTGGCCCCCCCAGCTCTCTTCTGGCCCCCCAGACCCCTTACACAGCCTCTAGTCTCCTCACAACCCC
>NW_026991511.1:0-19212 GCF_036370855.1 Dromaius novaehollandiae
GGGGGGTCACTGACCTTTCCCGGGGGGGGCGCCGGGGGCGCGGGGGGGCGCACGGCGGCGGGGGGGGCCCCCATGGGCACCAGCACCTTCCCCGGCACCAGGTGGGTCGAGGCCCCCGCGGCCTGGACGGGCGACGGCGCCTGGGCTGGGGGGGGACGGGGGGGTCAGACCCACCGATCCTGCCCCACGGCGACCCCCCCGGACCCACGGCGACCCCCCCGGACCCACACAGACCCCACCGGACCTCCACAGACCCCCCCTGACCTCCGCAGACCCTCCTGGACCCACAGAGACCCCCCCAGACCCACAGATCCCTCCAGGACAGCCCCCCAGCCCCACATCACCCCCCAACCTGGCCCCCCAGCCCCATATAGCCCCCCACTATGGCCCCCCAGCCCCACAAATCCCCCCAGTGCAGCCCCCCAGCCCCACATAACCCCCCATCAGGCCCCCCAGCCCCCCCCAAAGCCACATAACCCCCCAATGCAGCCCCCCAGCCCCACAGAGCCCCCCGATCCAGCCCCCCAGCTCCCCCCAGCCCCACGTATCCCCCCCAAACCGGCCCCCCAGCTCCCCCCAGCCCCACATACACCGCCAATAAAGCCCCCCAGCCCCACATGTCCCCCCACTCCAGTCCCCCCCAGCCCTCTGGCCCCCCATAAACCCCAAACCAGCCCCCCAGCTCCCCCCAGCCCCACATAACCCCCCAATCCAGCCCCCCAGCCCCCCCAAAGCCACATACCCCCCCAATAAAGCACCCCAGCCCCACATAATCCCCAAATTCAGCCCCCCAGCCCCCCCAACCCCAATGTCCCCCCAATAAAGCCCCCCAGCCCCACATATCCCCCCCAATAAAGCCCCCCAGCCCCACACATCCCACCAAAATAGCCCCCCCTCGGCCCCCCCAGCCCCCCCCCCGCCGCGGGCACCTTTGGGCGCGGAGCCGACGACGGCCACGGCGGCGCCGGGGGGGGCTGCGGCGGGGGGGGGGGCGGCGGGGGCGGGCTGCAGCAGGGGCAGCGCGGGGGGGCCGGGGGGGCCGGGCGCCAGCACCTTGCCGTTGGGGGGCGGCAGGGCGAAGTGGAGGCCGGGGGGGGCGGCGGGGGGGGCGGCGGGGCCGGGGGGGGCGGCTTGGGGGGGGCGGCGGCGGCGGCGGGGGGGGGCAGGGTGGGCAGGATGTACTGCACCTGGGCGATGGCGCCCGCCTTGCCGGGGGGGGGCGCGGGCAGCAGCCCGGGGGGCTGCAGCAGCCCCAGGGGCAGGGGGCCGTTGGGGCCCCCCCCCGCGCCCCCCCCCGCCGGCGACAGCGGGGGGGCCAGGGCGGCGCCGGGGGGCAGCACGGCCAAGGGGGGGCCGGGCCCCCCCCCGCCCCCACCCCCGCCGCCCACCACCAGGCCGGCGACGAGCCCCCCCGCGGCGGGGGGGGCGGCCTTGGCGTCGGGCGGGGGGGGGCTGCGGCGCGGCGGGGGGGGCGGCTTGCTGGCGATGGGCACCGGGGTGCTGCTCACCGGCTTCAGCACGCTGGTGACCGCGGTGGGGGCCGGGCGCCCCGGCGGCCCCCCCCCGGGCCCCCCCGCCCCCGAGGCCGCGGGGGGGGCGGCGGCGGCGAAGGCCAGGGTGGGGCCCCCCCCCGGCGGGCGCTCGGGCAGCACCAGGGCCTGCAGCACGGCCCCCCCCACCGCGCCGCCGGCCGGGGGGGGGGCGCCGGCGATGACCGAGGGGGGGGCACCGCCCCCCCCACCGCCGCTGCCCCCCCCCGCCTCGGCCCCCCCGGCGCTGTCGGCCCGCTTGCGGCGGGGGGGGGGCTCGGAGCGCTTGGCCGGGGGGGCGGCGGGGCGGGGGGGGGCGGCGGCGGGGGCCCCCCCGGCCCGCGGGTCCTTGTAGGGGGGGGCAGGGGCGGGGGCGAAGGGGCCGTAGGGCTTGGCCGGGGGGGGCGGCTCGGGGCCGGGGGGGGGCTCCAGCTCCGGGGGGGGCGGCGGGGGGGGGCGGCCGGGGGGCAGCGCCGGGGAGAACAGCTTCCGCGGGAAGCCCTGCAACGGGGGGGGGTTGGGGGGCGTTGGGGGGGGTCGGGAGCCCCCCATCCGCCCCCCCGGCCCACGGAGCCCCCCCAAAGCCACAGACCCCCGCCCTGCCCCATGGGGCTCCCCTGGCCCCATAGAGCCCTGCGCTGCCCCCCGGCCCCCCCCATCTGCCCCCCCAGCCCCATAGAGCCCTGCCCTGACCCCTACTGCCCCCCTGCCCCATAGAGGCCTGAGCTGCCCCACAGGGCCCCCCCAGCCCCCTAAAGGCCTGTACTGACCCATGGACCCCCCCAGCCCCATAGACCCCTTTGCTGCCCCCCCAGACTCCCCCCAGCCCATAGAGGCCTGCCCTGACCCCCAGCACCCCCCCAGCTCCCCATAGAGCCCTGCAGTGCCCCCAGCCAGACCCCTGTGCTGCCCCCCCAGCCCCATAGAGCCCAGCCGTGCCCCCCGGGCCCCCCCCAGCCCCATAGAGCCCAGCCGTGCCCCCCCGGCCCCATAGAACCCAGCCGTGCCCCCCCGGCCCCATAGAGCCCAGCCGTGCCCCCCGGGCCCCCCCCAGCCCCATAGAGCCCAGCTGTACACCCCCCGGCCCCATAGAACCCAGCCGTGCCCCCCCGGCCCCATAGAGCCCAGCCGTGCCCCCCGGGCCCCCCCCAGCCCCATAGAGCCCAGCCGTGCCCCCTGGGCCCCCCCCGGCCCCCCCCAGCCCCATAGAGCCCAGCCGTGCCCCCCGGCCCCCCCTGGCCCCATAGAGCCCAGCTGTACACCCCCCGGGCCCCCCCAGCCCCATAGAACCAAGCCGTGCCCCCCCGGGCCCCCCCCGGCCCCCCCCGCGCACCTTGGGGCGCCGCTCGTCCCCCGAGGAGCCGTCGCTGTCGCTGTCGCTGACCCGCTCCTTGCACTTGAGGTCGATGTCCCCGGGGGGGAACCCGTCATCCGCTGGGGGGGGGGGGACACGCACACACGCACACGGGGGGGTCAGCCCCCCCCGGACACCCCCCGGCCCCCCCCCCCGCGGCGGTGACCTCACCGATGACGTCGTCGTCGCCCTCCTCCTCGCAGATGACCATGCGCTCCTCGTCGCTCGTCATCTCCTCGCTGGCCGCTCGCTGCGAGCGGGGCGCCCGCCCGGGGGGGGGCACGGCGGGGGGGCGCCCCCCCTCCCCGGGGGGGGCCGGCGGCGGCCCCGAGGGGCCCGGACCCCCCCCGTAGGGGCCCCCCGCCTTGCCGCCGTAGGGGGCCGGCCCCGAGCACATCTGGCGGGGGGGGGGGGGCACGGCGGTGAGGGGGGGCCCAAAATGGCCCCCCCTGTTCTGTGACCCCCCCTCAAATGCCTGTGCACCCCCCTGGCCCCGTGTGACCCCCCTAAACCCATGTGTGACCCCCCCGGACCCCGTGTCACCCCCCAGACCCCAAGTGACCCCCCCAGCCTCATAAGACCCCCCCAAACGCCACCTGAGACCCCCCCCAGCCTTGTGTGACCCCCCTGGACCCTATGCGCCCCCCCACACCCCAAGTGACCCCCCCAGACCCCCTGTGACCCCCCCCAGCCTCATGAGACCCCCCCCAAACCCCATGGGCCCCCCCAGAGCCCCATATGACCCCCCCAAACCCCATGGGCCCCCCCAGAGCCCCATATGACCCCCCCAAGCCCCATGTGACCCCCCCCCGGAGCCCCATGCAACCCCCCCCAGCCCCACGAGCCCCCCTGGAGCCCCATGAGACCCCCCCGGTCCTGTGTGACCCCCCCCAAACCCCAGGGGCCCCCCCCAGCCCCGTGCGAGACCCCTGAGCCCCCATGTGCCCCCCCCCCACGCCCATGCGAGACCCCCCCAGGCCTGTGTGCCCCCCCCGGCCCCATATGTCCCCCTTCCCCAGCCCCATGAGACCCCCCCGGCCCCATACGAGACCCCCCCCCTCGGCCCTATGTGCCCCCCCCGGCGCCCTGTGCCCCCCCGGCCCCATGCGAGACCCCCCCAGGCCTGTGTGCCCCCCCCCCCCAGCATCATGTCCCCCGCCCTGGCCCCATGCGACCCCCCCCAGCCCCGTGAGACCCCCCCGGCCCCATGCGAGACCCCCCCCTCGGCCCCATGTGCCCCCCCCCCAGCCCCGTGTGCCCCCCCCGGCGCCCTGTGCCCCCCCCCCCCCGCACCTGGGCGAGCTCGTGCAGGGCCTGGCCGTCGCGCTCGGGGGGGGGCCCCTCCAGGCCGTGCACCCCGCTGTGGGAGAAGGCGCGGGGCCGGGGGGGCGGCGCCCCCCCCCCGGGCAGCAGCCGCTCCCCGGCGCCCCCCAGCACCCCCTTGCCCTCGGGGCCCGCCAGGCCGGGGGGGTCCGACGCGCCTGGGGGGGCAGCGGGACAGTGAGGGGGAGCAGGGGGGGTAAAGGGGAGAGCAACGGGGGGGTCAGCTGCACCTGGGGGGCACTAAGAGAACGAGGGGGGGCACGGGGGGGGCCATTGGGGGGCACCGGGGGGCAGTGGGGAACATGGGGGGGGTCCGACGCGCCTGGGGGGGCAGCAGGACAGTGAGGGGGGGCAGGGGGGGCAAAGGGGAGAGCAAAGGGGGGGTCAGCTGCGCCTGGGGGGCACTAAGAGAACAAGGGGGGGCACGGGGGGGGCCATTGGGGGGCACCGGGGGGCAGTGGGGACGACGGGGGGGGGTCTGCCGTGCCTGGGGGGCACCAGGAGCATGGGGGGGGCAGGGGGGGGTCACCAGGGATGACGGGGGGGAGACGCGGGGGCACCAGGGGGTCAGTGGGGACGATGGGGGGAGATGGGGGGCACCGGGGGGGGCAGTGGGGCCGCGGGGGGGGGCTGGGGGGGCGACCAGGGACGATGGGGGGGAGATGGGGGGCACTGGGGGGGACAGTGGGGCCACGGGGGGGGGGACAGGGGATCAGTGGGGACATGGGGGCGCTGGGGGGGGCAGCAAGGCCATGGGGGGGGCAACGGGGCAGCAGTGGGGGGGGCACAGGGGGGGTCAGCAAGGCCGTGGCAGCGCTGGGGGGGGGCAGCAGCAGTCGGGGGGGCTGTTGGGGGGCGGCAGCGCCGGGGGGGGGCTCTCACCGGGCGGGGGGGCGGCGGGGCCGGTCTCGGACATGCTGCGCTCGCGCGGCTCCTTGGGGCCCCCCCCGGCCCCCCCCGGGCCCTTGGCCTCCGAGCTGGACTTCTTGCGGTCCTTGTTGCACCACTTCCAGTCCGGGTGGGCCTTGAAGTGCGCCTCCTTCACCTGGGGGGGGCACGGGGGGGGTGAGACCCCCCCACGGCACCCATGGGACCCCCCCGGCACCCACGGGACCCCCCCCGTGCCCCCCACCCCCCTTCCAGTCCGGGTGGGCCTTGAAGTGCGCCTCCTTCACCTGGGGGGGGCACGGGGGGGTGAGACCCCCCACGGGACCCACGGGACCCCCACGGTGCTCCCCCAGCACCACAGGACCCCCCCCGTGCCCCCCACCCCCCTTCCAGTCCGGGTGGGCCTTGAAGTGCGCCTCCTTCACCTGGGGGGGGGCACGGGGGGGTGAGACCCCCCCCCCGACACCCACGGGACCCCCCCGGCGCCCCTCACCCCCATGGGACCCCCCCCATCCCCACAGACCCCCCCCAGAGCGTCACAAGACCCCCCCACAGCCCCAGGGACCCCCCCCCGGCATCACAGGACCCCCCCCAGCCCCCAGGACCCCTTCCGGGCCCCCCAGCCCCCTACTCACCTGCCCCACGGCTCACTGCCTGCACCCGGGACCCCCCCGGCCCCCAGGACTCCATCCAGGTCCCCTGGACCCCCCAGCCGGCCCCACAGCGGCACTACCAGCCCCCCGGGACCCCCCCGGCCCCACAGCCGGCCCCATGGCAGCACCGCCAGCACCCCAAGGCCACCCCAGACCCCCCCAGACCCCCCAGCCAGCCCCACAGCGGCACCGCCAGCACCCCGAGACCCCCCCGGCCCCACAGCCGGCCCCACAGCGGCACTACCAGCCCCCCGAGACCCCCCCGGCCCCACAGCCAGCCCCATGGCAGCACCCTCAGCACCCCAAGGCCCCCCCCGTCCCCACAGCCAGCCCCACAGCGGCTCTGCCTGCACCCAGGCCCCCCCGGCCAGCCCCACGGCAGCACTGCCGGCCCCCCATAGCCCCCCCGGACCCCCCGTCCTGCCCCACGGCGGCACCGCCGGCCCCCCAAGGCCCCCCCATGTCCCCCCCCCCCCGTCGGCGGCGGCACCTGGAAGGCGAGGTCGTGGTACTTCTGCTTCTCGCGGGCGCCCAGCGCGTACCACCACTCGCCGAGGATCTTGCTGACGGTGCGGTTGTCCTGGTTGGGGTGCCGCTGGTGCACCAGCGCCCGGTGCCGCTTGCTGAAGATCATGAAGGCGTTCATGGGCCGCCGGATGTGGTCCTTCTCCCGCTGCGGGGGCAGCGTCAGCCGGGGGGGGGGGCACGACACCCCCCCCCGGGGGGAGGGGCCAGGCAGGGACACGCCCCCCTGTGGGGAGGGGCAGCGGGGACACACCCCGGGGGCGGGGACAGGGAGGGACACGCCCCCCCTGTGGGGAGGGGCCAGGCAGGGACACGCCCCCCCTTGTGGGGAGGGGCTGAGAGGAAAACACCCCCGTGGGGAGGGGCTGAGAGGAAAACACCCCCGTGGGGAGGGGCCAGGCAGGGACACGCCCACCTTGTGGGGAGGGGCCAGGCAGGGACACGCCCCCCCTTGTGGGGAGGGGCAGCGGGGACACGCCCCCCCCGTGGGGAGGGGCTGAGAGAAAAACACCCCCGTGGGGAGGGGCCAGGCAGGGACACGCCCCCCTTGTGGGGAGGGGCCAGGCAGGGACACGCCCCCCTGTGGGGAGGGGCTGAGAGGAAAACACCCCCGGGGGCGGGGACAGGCAGGGACACACACCCCCGTGGGGAGGGGCCAGGCAGGGACACGCCCCCCCCGTGGGGAGGGGCCAGGCAGGGACACGCCCCCCTTGTGGGGAGGGGCCAGGCAGGGACACACCCCGGGGGCGGGGACAGGGAGGGACACGCCCCCCCGTGGGGAGGGGCTGAGAGGAAAACACCCCCGGGGGCGGGGACAGGGAGGGACACGCCCCCCCCTTGTGGGGAGGGGCCAGGCAGGGACACAACCCCCTGTGGGGAGGGGCCAGGCAGGGACACGCCCCCCCGTGGGGAGGGGCCAGGCAGGGACACACCCCTGGGGGTGGGGGCAGGGAAGAACACGCCCCCAAGGAGGCGGGGCTAGGGGTGGACACACCCCCAGGGGCCAGGGGCAGGGAAGAACACGCCCCCAAGGAGGCGGGGCTAGGGGTGGGCACACCCCCCAGGGGCGGGGCCAGGGATGGTCACACCCCTGAGGAGGCGGGGCTAGGGGTAGACACACCCCCAGAGGCAGGGAAGAACACGCCCCCCCAGGGGCGGGGCCAGGGATGGACACACCCCCGAGAAGGCGGGGCTAGGGGTGGACACACCCCCGGGGCAGGGAGAGGGTGCACAAGTCCCACACCCCCCCAGCCAGGGTGAAGGACGGACGCACCGCTGGGGCTGGGGAGGGGAGGGAGGGATGCTGGCCACGCCCCTTGGTGGGCGGGGACACTGTGGACACCCCCCCCGGGGCGGGGCCAGGGCGCACAAGTCCCGCCCCCCACCAGGGTGAGGGATGGGCACAATGCTGGGGTTGGGGAGGGGGGTTGGCCACACCCCCCGGTGGGCGGGGCCAGGGTGGCCACGCCCCTTTGAGGGGCGGGCACAGCCCTGGCGGGTGGGAGGCGGGGCATGGAGCTGGCCACGCCCCCTCAGGGCCAGTCACCCCCCCCTTCCTCCATTAGGGCATGGTGGGGGTGGAGCAAGAGGCTTGGCCACGCCCCCTGGGCGGAGTCAGTGGTGGCAGCCACGCCCCCTGCTGCCCCATGATGGGGGGGGCTGGTGTCCCCGAGGAGGGTTCGGGGGGGCTCCGAGGGGGGCAGGGGGGTCCCATGGGGGTCCCCAAGGGGGGGCTATGGGGGGGTCCCCAAGGGGGGGCCTGGCTGCCCCTCCCGGGGATCCTGGCCCCCCCCACGCCATTGAGGGGGGGCCCCATGCCATGGGGGGGGGCCCATCTGCCCCACGCCATGGGGGGGGGTCCAGGCCACCCCACACTGTTGGGGGGGCCCCATGCCATGGGGGGGGTCCCATCCACCCCACGGCGCAGGGGGGGCTCCAGGCCGCCCCCTGCCATTGGGGGGGGGCCCCACCCACCCCCTGCCATTGCGGGGGGGTCCCGTCCCCCCCCCCCACCTTGTTGGGGCTGCGGGCGTCCTTGTCGGGGGGGCCGTCGCGCTCCTTGGGCAGGGCGCTGAGCGACTGCGTGCGGCGCTTGCCGGGGGGCAGCGGCAGCGGCAGCTCGGGGGCCGCGATGGAGATGAACCTGGGGGGGGGGGGGGACACGCAGCCGTGAGCCCCCCCCCACAGCGCGTGACCCCCCCCCCCCCCCGCGCCCCACTCACGCGTCGTCGTGGTCGCTCTCGGTCTCGCTGTCCAGCCGGGGGGGCCCCGGCGCCTCGTCCTCGCCGCCCCCCCGCTCCCCGGGGGGGGCCGCCGCCGCCGGGGGGGGGCTCAGGGGCCGCGACGGGCCGCCCCCCCCCCCGGGCGGCTCAGGGGCCACGGCCGCCGACTCGGGGGGCTCTGCCGGACCGGGGGTGGGGGTGGGGTGGGGGGGTCAGTTTGCTCCATCGCTCCCCCCCCTCCTCGGTGTGCCCCCCCCCCCGGGGGCGGGCCCTGGCGCTCACCTTTGCTCTGATTGGCTGCGGCGGGGTGAGTGACGGGCGGCTGCCCCTCGGGGGGCTGCGGGGAGGCGTCGGGCTGGCTGGGCGCCAGGAAGGGCACCAGCGAGTGCCAGGGGAAGACGGCCACCGAGCGCGGCTCCACGTTGGTCCACACTGCGGGGGGGGGGACGAAAGCGCCGGGGGGGGGTGAGCCGCACGCCCGGGACCCCCCCGCGGAGGGGGTTGGGGAGGGGGGTTGGGGAGGGGGGTGGGGAGGGGGATGGGGAGGGGGATGGGGGGCCCCCCCCCCGCGTCGACGGCCGGCGGGAGCGGTGCAACGACGCGACGGCCCCGGGGATGCGGGCGACACCGCGCCGGGACAGTCGGTAACGTGACACCCGCGGGGAGCGGTGCAACGACGCAACACCCGTGGGGATGCGGGTGACACCGCGCCGGGACAGTCGGTAACGTGACGCCCGTGGGGAGCGGTGCAACGACGCGACACCCGTGGGGATGCGGGCGACACCGCGCCGGGACAGTCGGTAACGTGACACCCGTGGGGAGCGGTGCAACGACGCGACACCCGTGGGGATGCGGGTGACACCGGGCCGGGACAGTCGGTAACGTGACACCCGCGGGGAGCGGTGCAACGACGCGACACCCGTGGGGATGCGGGTGACACCGCGCCGGGACAGTCGGTAACGTGACACCCGTGGGGAGCGGTGCAACGACGCGACACCCGTGGGGATGCGGGCGACACCGCGCCGGGACAGTCGGTAACGTGACACCCGCGGGGAGCGGTGCAACGACGCGACACCCGTGGGGATGCGGGTGACACCGCGCCGGGACAGTCGGTAACGTGACACCCGCGGGGAGCGGTGCAACGACGCGACACCCGTGGGGATGCGGGTGACACCGCGCCGGGACAGTCGGTAACGTGACACCCGTGGGGAGCGGTGCAACGACGCGACACCCGTGGGGATGCGGGTGACACCGCGCCGGGACAGTCGGTAACGTGACACCCGCGGGGAGCGGTGCAACGACGCGACACCCGTGGGGATGCGGGCGACACCGGGCCGGGACAGTCGGTAACGTGACACCCGCGGGGAGCGGTGCAACGACGCGACACCCATGGGGATGCGGGTGACACCGGGCCGGGACAGTCGGTAACGTGACACCCGTGGGGAGCGGTGCAACGACGCGACACCCATGGGGATGCGGGTGACACCGCGCCGGGACAGTCGGTAACGTGACACCCGTGGGGAGCGGTGCAACGACGTGACACCCGTGGGGATGCGGGCGACACCGCGCCGGGACAGTCGGTAACGTGACACCCGTGGGGAGCGGTGCAACGACGCGACACCCGTGGGGATGCGGGCGACACCGCGCCGGGACAGTCGGTAACATGACACGCGTGGGGAGCGGTGCAACGACGCGACACCCGTGGGGATGCGGGCGACACCGGGCCGGGACAGTCGGTAACGTGACACCCGCGGGGAGCGGTGCAACGACGCGACGGCCCCGGGGACGCGGGCGACACCGGGCCGGGACAGTCGGTAACGTGACACCCGTGGGGAGCGGTGCAACAACGCGACGGCCCCGGGGATGCGGGTGACACCGTGCCACAACAGCTGATAAAGTGACACACGTGCGGATGGGTGCAACAACGCGACGGCCCCGGGGATGCAGGCAACACCGGGCCGGGACAGTCGGTAACATGACACGCATGGGGATGGGCACAACGGCACGACACCCGTGGGGATGCAGGCAACACCGTGCCACGACAGCCGATAAAGTGACACACGTGCGGATGGGTGCAACAACGCGACAGCCCCAGGGATGCAGGCAACACCGGGCCAGGACAGTCGGTAATATGACACCCGTGGGGATGCAGGCAACACCCTGCTGGGACACCCATAGGGAGCGGTGCAACAACACGACGGCCCTGGGGATGCGGGCAACACCGTGCCGGGACACTCGGTAACGTGACACCTGTGGGGATGGGTGCAACAACACGACGGCCCCGCGGAGCTGTGCAACACCGTGCCGGGACTCTTGACAGCACGATACCCGTGGGGACGGGTGCAACAACGCGACAGTCACAGGGATGCGCACAACACCGTGTCGGGACACCCATAGGGAGTGGTGCAACAATGCAACGGCCCCGGGGATGCACACAACACCGTGCCACGACACTCAACAACGCAACACCTGTGGGGATGGGTGCAACAATGCAACAGCCGCGGGGATGCATGCAACACCGTGCCGGGACACTTGATAACACGACAGCCGCGGGGAGCACTGCAACAACGCAACACCCGTGGGGATGCAGGCAACACCGTGCTGGGACACCCACGGGCACAGGCACAACAACGCAACAGCCCCAGGGAGCGGTGCAACACCGTGCTGGGACACTCAGCAACGCAACACCCGCGGGGATGGCTGTAACAATGCGACACCCATGGGGATGGACACAACACCGTGCCGGGACACTCGGTAACATGACACCCACGGGGATGGGTGCAACAACACCCACAGGGATGCACGCAACACCGTGCTGAGACACCCGTGGGGAGCGGTGCAACAACGCAACACCCATAGGGATGCACGCAACACCGTGCCGGGACACCCAACAACGCAACACCCATGGGGACGCACGCAACACCGTGCCAGGACACCCAACAACGCAACACCCATGGGGACGCACACAACACCGTGCCGGGACACCCAACAACGCAACACCCATAGGGATGCACGCAACACCGTGCCGGGACACCCAACAACGCAACACCCATAGGGATGCACGCAACACCGTGCCAGGACACCCAACAACGCAACACCCGCGGGGAGCGGCACAGCCGGCGCCCTCACACCCGCAGCGACCAGGGAGCGTCGCCACACGCGTGTGCTGCAGCCGCGCGACGCGGGACACCCATGTGGCACCGTGGCACACGCGTGTGCTGCAAGCGTGACGCGGCATTGCAGGCGTGTGCCAGGGCTGTGCGACACGTGTGTTGCGCTGTAGCACATGCGTGTGCTGAAACGGGCATCACGTGTGTGCCGGAGCCGTGCGACACGTGTGCGCTGTGCTGCGGCACACGCGTGTGCTGCAACCATGTAAAATAGCATCACACGCATGTGCCAAAGCCGTGCAACACACGTGCCCTGCACTGTAACACACGTGTGCTGCAGGCACATGACACAGCATCACACGCGTGTGCCGCAGTCACACAACATGGCACCAGCACACGCGTGTGCTGCAACCGCATGACACAGCATCACACGCGTGTGCCAGAGCTGTGTGACACGCGTGTCCTGCACCACAGCACACGTATGTGCTGCAACCACGTCACGCGGCATCACATGCATGCGCTGGAGCTGCGGGACACGCGTGTCCTGCCCCATAGCACACGCATGTGCTGCAGCCATGCGACACGGCACCACACGCGTGTGCCGGAGCCGTGCAACACACGTGCCCCACGGTACAGCACACGCGTGTGCTGCAACCGTGTGAGACGGCATCACACGCGTGTGCCGGCACGGAGCCCCCCGCGCCGCCCGGCCCCACGTGACGACGCGTGTCCCCCCCCCCGTCGCCGCGGGGCCCCGTCGCGCTGCCGGGAAGCGCCGGCTCTGCCGCTTCCTCCGCCGGGCGCCGCAGCCCCCGCGGGGGGGGGACGGGGGGGGACGGGGCCGCCAACCCCCCCCCCGGGGGGAAACTGAGGCAGCGCAGAGCCGCCCCCGGGGGGGCCCAGGCGTCCGGGGGGGCTGCTCCGCCCTACGGCCCCCCCCCCCAGGGGCCCAGGCGTCCGGGGGCTGCTCCGCCCCGCATCGCCCCACGGGGCCCAGGCGTCCGGGGTCCCTGCTCCGCCCCACGTCCCCCCTCCCCCACACCGAGGGGCCCAGGCGTCCGGGCGCCCCCCCACCCCCGTTCCGCCCCCCCACATCCCCCCCAAGGGCCCAGGTGTCCGGGGGGCCCCCGCCTCACCCCGCATCCCCCCCCCCAGGGGCCCAGGCGTCCGGCTGCCCCATCCCCCGCTCCCAGGGGGCCCAGGCATCCGAGTCCCCCCCCCCAACACCACGAGGGGGCCCAGGCGTCCGGCTGCCCCCACTTCCCCCCCCCCAAGGAGGGACCCAGGCGTCCGAGCCCCCCCTCCCCCATGAGGGGGCCCAGGCATCCGAGTCCCCCCCCGATGAGGGGGCCCAGGCGTCCGAGTCCCCCCCCCCCCTCCATGAGGGGGCCCAGGCGTCCGGCTGCCCCCGCTTCACCCCACGCCGCCCCCCCCTCCCCTCCCCTCCCCCCCCCCGGGGGACCCAGGCGTCCGAGCGCCGCGCGCCACGAGGGGGCCCAGGCGTCCGGCGGCCCCCCCCCCCGCCGCCCCGCGCCCCCCCCAGCCCCGTCACTGACCGAACATGCCGAGGCCGCGGCGCGGGGGCGCGGGGGGCAGCGCCGTCGAGGACATGGCGGCGGGGAAGGGGGGGGGGGCGCGCTCGGGGCGGCGGGGGGGGGGGGAAGCGTCGCCCCCCCCCTCAGCCCGCCCCCCCCCGCGCGGGGCGGCGGCGTGGGCGGGGCCGCGCGGCGTGGGCGGGGGGCGGCGGCGCGCGGGGCCCGTCCCGCTCCCTGCGCTCGCCGCCGGCGCGCGAACAAGGGCGGCCCCCCCGCCCCCCCCCCCCCAGCGCCGCGCGCCGCGCCACCGCCCCCCCCCCCGCCCCGCCGCGCGCGCCGCCGCGTCACGCACGCCCGGCCCCGCCCCCTCCCCCCCCCCCCAAACGCCACCGCGCGCGCATCGCCCGGACGCCCCCGTCAGGCCGACGGCGCCTCCTCATTGGCTGGCGGGGGCGGGCGGCGCGCGGCGCCATTGGCTGGCGACGCCCCTCGCGCGCGCGCGCGCGCGGCTGCGTGGGGGGGGGAGGGAAGCCGCGCCCGCGGTGTGGGGGGGGGAGGGAGGGGCGCGCGCGGGGCCGCTGTGAGGGCGGCGCGCGCGCGGTCCTAGCGCCCGCCCGCGCCGCGCGCGCGGTCCTAGTGCCGGCCGCGCCACCCGTGGGGTCCTAGCGCCGCCGGCGCCACCCGCGCGGTCCTAGCGCCGCCGGCGCCACCCGCGCGGTCCTCATGCTGCCCGCGGGGTCCTAGCGCCGCCGGCGCCACCCGTGGGGTCCTAGTGCCCGCCCGCCCGTGGGGCCCCGTGGGGACACGCGAGGCGGGGGGGAGACGCGTGAAGGTGGGGACACGCACACGCCGCGCTCCCGGCCTGCCACACGCCGTCCACGCCGCTGCCGCACGCGTGGGGAGCGCCCATACGCGGCACACACCCGTGACACGCGTGTAACACGCGTGCTACCGACACACCCGGCCCGCAACACGCCTCAAACACACGTGTAACACACCGGCGACAACATGTCAAGGTGCTTCCAACACGCCGAGCCCGACAACACACGCGTGAAGCACGGGCTGGGACACGCTAAGAGACCCCCGACACGCCAACACAGCTCCAACACGCTAACGGCCCGCGGCAGTCACGTGGGCTGAGCTCACGAACACGCTAAGCACACACCAACGCACGCGTCTTGCCCCCCGGCCATGCACCCACACGCGTGGGGCCCGAGGGGGTGCGGGACCCCCCCGTTCCCATGTCCTGTCCCCCCCATTCCCGCACCCCCATTCCCACGTCCCCCCCCATTCCCATATCCCCCTTCCCCCCGCCCCCCATCCCCCCGCCCCCCCCCCGCGGGGGCCCTACCGGTGCCGGGCCGCCCCATGATGATCTCCTTGCGGGGGGCGGGGGGGCCGCCGTAGTCCCCGGGCACCAGCACGGGCAGCAGCGCCGCCGGCGACGGGTGGAAGGCCACGGGCTGCAGCGGGGCCGCCGGCCCGGGGGGGCCCTGCCCCACGGCCCCCCCTCCGTGGGGCCGCCCCACGGCGATGGGCACCGGCGCCCGCAGCTTGGCGGCGGCGGCGGCGGCGGGGGGACGATGCGGCGGCTCGCGCCCGGCCCGGTGCTCCGGCGGCGGCTCCGGCAGCGGCACCTCGGGGTTGCGGACGATGACGGGCGAGTCGCGCTGCACCGCCGGCACCCGCCGCACCGCCGGGCCCGGCTCGGCCGTCAGCCCCGCCGGCGGCGACAGCAGCAGCGGCCCCGGCGGCGGCGACAGCACCCGGAGCGCGGCGGTGCCGTCGGCGCCCGGCTCGGCGTCGCGGTGCGGCGGCGGCGGCGGCTCGGCGCGGCGCTTGCCGGGGCTCACGGGCACCGTGAAGGCCAGGCCGGGCGGGAAGGCGGCCAGGCCGGAGCCGTGGCGGCCGCGCGGCGGCAGCGGCGGCGGCGGCGGCGGGTCGGGGCCGGGCCCCTCGCCCTTGGGGCCGCCGGCGCTGACGTGGCGGCTGCGGGCGGCCGCGCGCTGCAGGGCCGGGGAGGCCGAGACGGGGCTGAAGCTGGCGGGGCGGAAGCCGAAGAGCGGCGAGGGCGACGGGGACGGCGCCGGCGAGAAGGGCGACTGGTTGGAGACGGGCGAGAAGGACGGCGTGCCGGAGCGCGAGCTGCCCAGCGACACCAGCATCACGGCGGCCTCGCACTCGTCGAACTCGAAGCGCGAGAGGTCGGCGGCCGGCGCCAGCCGCGGGCGCGAGTCGCCCCGGGCGCTGCCGCTGGCCTCGCTGTCCCGCGACGTCTCGTCCCACTCGAACTCGGCGCTGCCCTCCCGCCCGGCCGCCGCCGCCGCGGCCCGGCCGCCCTCGGCCAGGCTCTCCATCTCCTTGGTGCGCATGGAGAGGTGCCGGGAGCAGTAGCCGCGCCGCTGCGACTCCTTCATGCAGCCCTCGCGGGAGCACAGCCGCCGCCACTGCTTCCCGTTGAACTTCTTGCGGATGCCGTTGGGCGTGCACACCACGTCGCCCTTCTTGTACTTCTGCTGCGCCGCCGTCAGCGGCGTCCGCGACCGCCCCGGCGCCGGCGACGCCTTCTCCGACGGCCCCCGGCTCCCGCCGGCCTCCGGGCTCAGCCGCGACGGCGACTTGGGGGGCGGCGGGGGCGGCGGGGCGGACGGCGGCGGCGGCGGCGGCTCCTCCGCCCGCGCCCCGGCGCTGATCTTGGACACCTCGGCGTCCTCCGGGTGCTTGGCGTCCGGCCCCGGAGCCTCCTCGTCGTCGCCGTCCGCAGCCGGGGGCTTCTTGGACTCGTCCCGGCTCCACGGCACCTTCTCGGCCTCGTCCCGGCTCCATGGAGGCTTCTCGGACTCATCCCGGCTCCATGGCACCTTCTCGGCCTCGTCCCTGCTCCAAGGTGGCTTCTCGGCCTCCTCCCGGCTCCATGGAGGCTTCTCGGCCTCGTCCCGGCTCCATGGAGGCTTCTCGGCCTCCTCCCGGCTCCACGGAGGCTTCTCGGACTCATCACGGCTCCAAGGAGGTTTCTCAGCTTCATCCCGGCTCCACGGAGGCTTCTTGCCTTCATCCCGGCTCCAGGACGGTTCCTCGGCCTCGTCCCTGCTCCACGGTGGCTTCTCGGCCTCGTCCCTGCTCCACGGAGGCTTCTTGGCCTCTTCTTGGCTCCACGGAGGCTTCTTGGCTTCGTCCCGGCTCCAGGACGGTTCTTCACTCTCTTCCCTGCTCCACGGAGGCTTCTCGGCCTCTTCTCGACTCCACGGAGGCTTCTCGGCCTCCCCCCTGCCCCAAGGAGGCTTCTTGGCTTCATCCCGGCTCCAGGACGGCTCCTCGGCCTCCTCCCTGCTCCACGGAGGCTTCTCGGCCTCTTCCCGGCTCCAGGACGGCTCCTCGGCCTCGTCCCGGCTCCACGGAGGCTTCTCGGCCTCTTCCCGGCTCCAGGACGGCTCCTCGGCCTCGTCCCGGCTCCACGGCGGCTTCTCGGCCTCCTCCCGGCTCCACGGCGGCTTCTCGGCCTCGTCGCAGCCCCACGGCGGCTTCTCGGCCTCGTCGCGGCCCCAGGGCGGGCGCAGGAGGCGGAGGCCGGAGCGCGGCACCCAGGCGGAGTCGCGGTGGGCGCCGGGGCCGGGCCGGGCGAAGCGGATCTTGTAGGAGGCGGCCTTGGCGCCGATCTCCACCACGGTGCCCTCGCCGTAGGCGCCGCGGCGGGCGTCCAGGCGGGCGCAGACGGCCGTGCCCAGCGCCAGCGCCCCGGCCGGCGGCACGGCGTCCAGCACCACGTCCCGCGCCGCCGGCGGCCCCTCGTAGTAGGTGAGGCCGGGCTCGCCGGCGAACTGCACCGCCAGCGCCGGCCCGCGCCGCGCCGGCCTCACCACGGCCGGCTGGAAGAGCCCGCGGCGCCGCGCCAGCACCCGCTGCGCCCGCAGCCGCCGCGGCCCCCCCGCCGCCGCCGCCGCCTCCCCGCCGGCCTCCTCGTCGTCGGCCGAGCGCTCGCTGGCCGTGTCGGTGCTGGAGGAGGGGCAGGGCCCGCCGGGGCCTTCGGCCTCGGCCTCGGCCTCGTCGTCGCCGCCGGGCCCCGAGCCCTCGCTGCCGCTCCACTCCTCGGTGCCGCCCGCCGGCGCCTTCCTGCGCGGCGCCCGCGCCTTGAAGGTGGCCGTCTTGCGGCTGCCGCCCGCCGCCGCGGCTTCCTCGCCGCCGTCTTCCTCGCCCTCGGCCTTCGCCCCCCCGGCGCCCTCGGGCGGGCGGCGCTTGGGGGCCTTGGGGCGGCCGGAGGGCGGCAGCCGCCCGCCGGAGGAGGACGAGGACGTCGAGGAGGAGGACGAGGAGGAGGAGGAGGAGCTGCCGGCCTTCCTCACCGGTTTCATCTTCCTCCCGCCGGGCCGGGCTCAGCCTCGGGGACCTGCGGGGGGGGGGGAGATTGGTTGGCGGGGGGGGCGACACGGGGAGCCCCGGATGATGCCCCCCCCGCCCAAAACACCGGCCCCGGGGGGCCACCGAAATGCCCGGGCTGGGCCCGTGGGCGCCTCACGGGCTGGGGGGGCACCCTGGGGGGGGGACTGGCCCCTGGGGGGGGTTAACTGGCCCCTTGGGGGGGGGTCAGCCCCTGGGGGGGCACTTTGGGGGGGAACAGCCCCTGGGGGGGTGAACTGGCCCCTTGGGGGGGGGAACCGGCCCCTGGGGGGGGGGAATTGGCCCTGGGGGGCACTTTGGGGGGCAGAACAGCCTCTGGGGGGACAAATAGGCCCTGGGGGGCACTTTGGGGGGGTACCGGCCCCTGAGGGGGATGAACTGGCCCATTTGGGGGGGGGGACTGGCCCCCGCTCGCGGCCCCCCCCCAGGCCCGGCCCAGCCAGGCCTCTCCCCCCCCCTGCCCCAGCCCCCCCCCCGGCTCCGGGCTGCCCCCCAACCCCTCCGTCACCCCCCCCCCCAGGGAAGGGCAGGTGGAACCTGCCATCCCCCCCCCAGCGGTGGGGTGGTACCTCCCGCCCCCCCCAAACCGGTAAACCCGGAGGGGGGGGCAAAACACCCCCCCCATTCCCGGGGGAGGGTTACGTCCCAGCACCCCCCTCCCGGTGGGGGGTGGCTCCGCCCATTCCCCCACCCCCCAAAAAATAAGGGGGGGGCCGGTCCCTCCCAGTGACACTCCCTTTTTGGGGGGGTGTCCGGCCCCCCCGCCGTTTTGGAGGTGTCGGTGCCCCCCCACGGCCCCCCCTGCAGTTTTCGTGGGGGCGGAGTTGGTACGTCCCAACCTTCCCCCCCCCCGGTTTCAGGGGTGTTGGTACCTCCCAGCGGCCCCCCCCCGTTACCTGTTCGCCCCCCCCGCCGTGCGAGGGGGGAGCCCGGCGCAGCCCGCTCCCCCCCCTCTGCGGAGGGGTTGGTACAGCCCGGCCCCCCCTGTCCCCCGCGGGATGGTCCAGCCCGAGCCCCTCTCGGCCCCTCCGAGCCCCTTTTACTCCAACCGACAAAATGGTGAATGAATCTGGACCAGCTGGCGGCGCCGGCCAATCGCCGGCCACAACCGCCCGACTGGCGTGGCACGCGGCCAACCGGCGCGCAGCACGGCCCGGCCTCGGCCCGCCCCCCCAGACTGTCATCCCGGCCGGCCAACCGCCGCCGCGCGGGGGCGGGGCGCCGCCGCCGCCGGGCCCGCCCCTCCGCCTTCGAGCGGCACTTACAGTAGCCAATGGCGAGGCGCGGCCGGGGGCCGCGGGGCGGCGCAGGGCATACAGTAGCCAATGGCCGCCGCCGAGGGGCGGGGCGAGGCTAGGCCCAGACTTGTTTACCTGGCGCTGCGCGAGGAGGAAGCGCGGCGCCGCGCGGCGCCTGCTGGGACGGGTAGTTCCGCTCCGCCGCGGCGCCGCCTCAGCCGGGCGGCGGGAACTACAGCTCCCGGCATGCCTCGGGGGAGAGGGGCGGAGGGGGGGACGCGCAAGGGCGCCTGGGAGCGGTGGTCCTCCGCGGCCGGCCTCACGGGCAAGGGAGGCGGCCACGGCTCCCGGCATGCCCCGCGGCCCCGCGCAAAGCCCGCCGGGGGTTGTAGTTCGCGCCTCTCCCCGCCGGGCAGCGCGACGCGGCGGCTGACGGGAGC